>NC_081186.1:108142627-108432627 GCF_029867415.1 Vicia villosa | reverse complement strand
TATAATATTAAACTATTATTTTTTAAAAAAACTTTAAATATACACAACAATAAATTATTGCCTATAGTAAATAAATAATAATAATAATTTATGTTATTTAATTTATATTATGTAAAATAGAATATTCCAACATTCTCATATTTATATGTAGCATAAATATCTAAATAAACTACATATATGAATTTTAACTATATACAACAATTTTTTAAAAAATTTAATTATTCTATTTATAAAATAATTTTATATTTTTTAGAAATATTACTTTTTAAAGTTTTTTTATACTTACATCAACTGCTTTTATTTTAAAAACAATTTTCTAAATATATTACAATTTTCTGAAGAAATGGTCTAGATACATTATTTCATTATTATTATTATTATTATTATTATTATTATTATTATTATTATTATTATTATTATTATTATTATTATTGTTATTATTATTAGCAATTCAATAATGAGTTTTTTTATATATAATTTTAGAAAGAGAATGGTCGATATTATTTTTCATAAAAATACATCATTTCAATATTATACATGCCATGATCAAATAGAAATAATTTCTCTTTATAAAATTGGAATAATTTTTATTTTAAATTATAAACTCGTAATTATAAAACAAGTAAAATTGTAGTTTAAATTCAATTCTTAATATCGTAGTTTAAATTCTTATTATAAACTCGTAATTGTTTTAAAGAGATTTTTCAAAAAACACCTCATTCCTAACCCAGAACTAGTTCCCACTTCTTGACTTTCAGATATATGGACAATCTCATCTTTGTAGTACCAACTGTTGTTCATAAGCCGTGGCTTGGATTGAATTTGGATACAAGAAGGGATACACCCATTTGATGAATATCATTTTATACCTAGTAGATAAATGTAGATTATAAGGTAACCAAATTGGCCTCAAACATAATTCACAAGGCAAAATATAAGGTCTCAGAATTAATTTTCATCATCGGCAGGCAGGAATCAGGATACAAAATAGGCCACAGATACATTTAATCACAAGGAGGTAATCAGACATGTAACAAATTAGACCACAACTCACAAGATAATTTAATTGCATCTTAGGCATTATTATCACAATTCTTAGGAAAATCTGAACAAGGCAACCACAAATTCTATCAATTATTTATCCATTCCTACACAACATGCCTCAAACGTACATCATCAATTATCATAGGCAACTTTGAACAAGGCAGCCACAACAATTCTATCAATTATTTATCAATTCCTACACAACATGCCTCAAACATACATCATCAATTCATCATAGGAAAATCTAAACAAGGCAACCACAACTCTTATACAGTTATTTATCAATTCCTACACAACATGCGTCAGACATACATCATCAATCATCATTCATAAATCCGAACAAGGCAACCACAAGCCCACAACAATTTTATCAATTATTTATCAATTCCTACACAACATGCCTCAGACATACATCATCATAGGCAAACGTGAACAAGGCAACATATCAAGCTACAATTCATAAATCATAAATCATAGTTAGGCAACATATCAAGTCATCATTCATAAATCTGAACAAGGCAACATATCAAGCTACACAAGGCAACATAATATTAATGTACAATGTAATGTACATACCTTGGATCGAGTACTACACCAATAATCAATGTATTCCACTCTGACCAATACCTGTCATGTTTTAGCTTCATCTCATTGACAAGTGATTGCAACAGAGGATTATTTGAGATGCTAGAAGGTTTATCAAATAGAACCTTCACCCTGTAAAGCTCAGCCATAAACAAATTAGTAGTAGGGTACGAAGTACCACTTATAATGGCGGTAACATCAACAAAAACCTCCAAATATTTGCAAATATCATGCACATCTTCCCATTCATTTGTCTCAGGCAAAAAACTGAGAAATCACCATTTTCCTCAGCATATCTAAGCCACACGTCTCTGTAGTGATATGTAGTAAACAACATCAACCAAGTTAAATTTCATCTTGTCTTGGTATCCAACACTTGCATTCTGCCTTCAAGTTGCAACTCATCCACAATTTTTCTGAATGCTTTGCATCTTGGTTCAAAATTCAGCAAGTATTTGACACCAATTCTAATCTTATCAACTGTCACTTTAATCATATCAAGACCATCCTGCACCAATAAATTTAAGATGTGTGCACAACACCTTACATGAAATAATTTACCATCTAATGATAAATTCCTCCTGCCAGAATAATCCCTCTTTAGTCTAGTAATGCAATTATCACTGGCACTAGCATTATCTTCTTAAATTGAAGCCACCTTGTCCCTTATCCCCCAATCATCCATCACCTCTATCAGCTCCCTACGCAAGACCTCCCCAGAATGAGGTGGTGACACATTCTTAAAAGATAAAACTCTTTTATGAAGCTTCCATTTTGAATTAATAAAATGCACAGTCACATTCATGTAACCTATTCTTTGTTCACCAGATCACCACAAGTCAGTGGTAAGACTTATCATATTAATCAAAGACATATATTTTTCATTTTAACACGCTCAACCTCATAAAATGTTTCACAATCAAGCTTAACTTGTTTCCTACTTATCTTTTTGTACCATGGACAAATCTCTCTTAGAAAGGAATTAAGTATTACACCTTCCATAATAGAAAAGGGAAATTCATGGCCTAAAATTATATGTGCTCCAACTTCTCTAACCCTAACATAATTATATGTCCAAGTTTTTAAACTAGGAGTACTATCACTACCTATGTTTAACCTAGATTGTGCAACCTCTTTATCATCATTTCCTTTCAACCTTAACTTTCTTTGAGCACAGAATTCTAAATGTTTCTTAGCATTTTATGTACTTTTCCACTTAGCATCATAAGTAAGAAACTTACCACACCATCTTCACTTCCACTTCTTTGTACCATCAGGTTGTACAGTCACCACCATCTCAGTATGAACAAATGATTTTTTTGGGGCGAGGAGCTTTACCATAAGCAGTTCTCTAAGACTGAGAACTCTGATCAATAGTGGCATCAGTTTGGATGGTGGCGGTGACAATTTGAGCTGTTCTATTTTTAGTGGGGGTGGAGGTGGTGGTGGCATCAGTTTGAATCGGAAGACCCATGTCAATCATCTCACCAGTCTCTATACCTCCATTCGTAGTCTCCTTCTCTTCCATGATCCCATCAAGCAACATATCAATATCAATAAGATCATCAACCATGTTTGGAGTAATTGAAGATTCTTAGAAAGACATAGTATAAAATATAATCAATTAATCAAACAATAATGTAATAAGAAACCAAACAATTAGGTCAAAACTTAAAACAACAAGAACAACCCTCAACAAAACCAACAATTAGGTAAAAACTCAAAACAATAATGTTATACTTTTAAGAACAAACAACACTCAACTCAACAGAACCAAATTATATTCTGCATTTTAGGTCAAAACTGAAAAAAATAATTTTTAGGTCAAAACTGAAAAAATAGAGTCTATGTCAAAACTGTAACAATAACATTCTCATCAAATCAACACATGCAATGCAAATATTGATATTACTATATAACATAATAGTAAAAATTTAAATAAAAAACAAGAAGACAAATTTCTCAATCCCGATCTGAGTGGTGTTTCGGTCTATCTTTTGGACTGATTCTACAGGTCCGGATCTCAGTGAGAGTAGCATTCAATAATTAATTTTTTTTTTATGGCAATAACTTTGATGAACAAACCACTGATCTGAGTTCATCATTGACGGAAGATCAGTGATGAAGCAGAAAGAGTTGACTTTCTTGCTCTGCCTCATATGGGCACTAACCTTACTCTATGGTGAAATGTTCGCTTACTGGCTTCCATCTTTCTTCACCTGTTCTTGGCCCCATTTGAAGGTAATCTTAAAGTTTTCATCTTTTCACTTTTTTCATTTCTGGGTCAGTCTCAGTTTTCCATTTTGTAATTTATGGAACTTTATACATAAATTCAAAATTTTTATATGTGCTGAATTGGATCTATAGTTTTTTGATTTTGTTGGAAATTGATTTATGGACTTTTGTGGGATTTTCAAGAGTTTGGTGTTTGTGCATTACAATTTTATGTTGTGAATTTTGTTAAATGCATAGCTGGTTAATTAACCTGGTTTTTTGGTAGCAGGTTCAAACAAAGAGTGAGAGTTACCAAAATGATTATGTAAAAGTTGCTGTTATTACAGATCCACAGGTGAACTTTTCTACTACTATTTTGATTATGTGTATGTTTGGTTCAGCAGTGAGAAGAATTGATTATGAGTGAATCGATTTTGTAGAATTGATTCTGTTTAAAAGTGAGTTGGATGTTAAGTGATTTATGTTCGGATACATTTATGCAAAAGTGACTTGAACATTTAAACTCAAGCTACAAATTATAGCTTCAAGTAGAATCGATTCTAGAGGCATAATCAATTTTACTTTAGAAAAACCAAACACTTCAAAATCATTCCAAAATCAATTTACATCTCTAGAATTACTTTTGCCTCTTCCAAAAGTTAAACCAAACATACATATGTAATTGTTGAATCATTAAAAATACTTGACTTTAATAATACAAATGATAGTTTATGATCGGTTGACAGTGTAAAATGTTTTACTCCGGTAGTGCATCAAAGTTAATCTCATATACTGATGAGAGGTTTACTTGCTTTCAATATGCTTGTTAATGCAAATCTATTAAGGTGTGTTTTTGTGGATGTGTAACTAATTTTCTGATTTTTTTAACATAATAGCTCGTGGATAAAACTTCTCTCCGTCTTCCTGAGAAATCTCTTGCACTAGAGCTTGTTAAATTCTACACCGATTTAAACATGAGGAGATCATTCTTTTCATCTATCCTTCCTTTCAAACCTGATGTCATATTGTTTTTAGGGGATTACTTCGATGGAGGTCCTTATTTATCTGACGAAGAGTAAGTCCTGAAAACAAGTATCAATTTGTGATTTGGCTTTCTACAAGTTTTTAAGTTTTGTTGTGTTATCTATTGTGCCATGTGAAACGTTTCCAATTCTACTTTTGAGCCAAGAATGAGTTTGGAATTTATTATAAACGTTTCATCTATAAATCAATATAGACGGTAAGTGGTAACTTATTAAGGGTGCATTTTTATAAAAAATGTAGGCAAATGTTTATCTATTTTAGGGAGCTTAGAGAAGCACTTATTCTTGAGCTATTACAAGAAACCTAGTGAAATAAGCACTTACGCTAATATGAGTGCACCAGAAAAAATTGCACTGAAAATTTATATGCTTAATTATCTTCTCATAGACTAAAGTAATGCCCTTTCGGATGGACAGATGGGAGGAGTCTTTCAATCGCTTTAAACATATATTTGGCTTGAATGCACAAGGAAAATACAAAGACAAGCAAGTTTACTTTATTTCTGGAAACCATGATATTGGTTATGAAAGTCTTCATTATGAAAAGCCAAAGGTATTTCAACATTTTATTGCTTAACTTTTGATGTGTAAATTGCAAGTATGTACAATACGTAGTTTGTGATGGAGTCAAATGGAAAATGCATGACCGAGAATGTAACCACAATTATATTAGAGCCATAGCTATATTCCAGACCTTAGGGACGAAAAATTACATATGCCTAAGTGTTGTTGATTTTAAAATTTGGACTAGTTAATGACATCTACAAATTACTTAGGGATGATATCTTGTGTAGACTATATTATTAATATTTTCTATAGATGAATATGAATGAATCATGATAGGTTTTGATTGGAACAGTGAAATGCATTCATCTTGTAGTTGTTGTGGGTGTCATGGGGAAATTTTGAAAATTTACTGATTTTGATTGTTTTTTACTACTCGTGAAAAATGACATTTGGCGCTCTAGAGTTTCAGACACCTGTATTTTTACTTGTGATTCGCATAAAGCAAGCTTTAAATCACATAACTTAATCAAATTCTTTTTTAAGAGGTTGTGTATTCAAGTTTTTCAGTTCCGTTATGCATAATTCACAATCTGTAATTTATAAAATGTGATGAACATGTTTATTGTTTGCACTTTTTTAACCGTGCACCTTCTTTCACGTCTTCTTTGCTCTTTTTGGTCATTGCATACACTTAGGTTATCAGACGCTATGAAGAAACGTTTGGGATTAGAAACTACAAGTTTACAGTTGGAAAATTGGATTTTATTGCAGTTGATGCACAAACTCTTGATGGTAAACTGTGTTTTTCCTTTTAGATTTGAGCTATCATGTTTCTCAAGTAGCAATATTACATGCACAAGTCATCTAAATTGTGTATGGTGCACAACACACTCACACCAAATTTTATCATACACTCTCCACACGGAATCTTTTTCTTTTTCTCTTCCAATCACTTTATTCACCACTCTTGCACAGTGCACCATCTTAGAATGGATGGGTTGGGCGTAACTCATCCCTACAAAACTGACTTGTAAGGTGAGGATTGTCCCCACTTATAAATACAACACACTTCATATCTCTAAACAATGTGGGGGCTAAATCCAACCCTTTAAATCCAACACGGTGAAGGTGTTGGAGACTGCAATGCAGGCAAGCCAAATGCCGCAATTTAGGCGACTAGGGGCATACCGCAATAAAGGCAGAAATTCCAACACACATGTGTCATTTGTACATAGTAGAATTGGCCAATTTATATAAATCAAATATTATAAATTTCAATCATGCTATTGACATATTTATACAAATCATTGCTTATTGAAATTACTGAATTCATTATGTTTTCTACAGGACACCCAGAAAAGCATCTGATTTCTCAAGTTTGGGAGTTTGTAAAGAATATCTCTGTAGGTATAAACTGGCCTATGCATCTTATTCATTGTTTGGTTGGATCATGTGTCCTATAATAATTCACAAGTCTTTTGTACTTCACTAGATAATGCAATTCGTCCAAGAGTCTTATTAACACACATTCCTTTATATCGACCGGATGATACTGACTGTGGCCCTGATCGTAGTTCCCCAATTATCAATCAGGTAAATATTATTTTTCAGTTTCTTGAAGTGATATAGTAAATATAGTAATCATGTTGTATTTCGCGAGGCATCGACCCTTGTAACATTTTCATGCCGTGGATTGTCTTTGAAATCTAAATTTTTTCTGTTGTAAATTTTTTATTTATTTTTCTATTATAAAAAATAAGAATATTTTCTTACCTGCTAGTTGCCATTTTTGAAACTACTAATTAGTCTCTCTTCTTTAATTTTTAGAGGATAAATATTGCTTGGTATGATAAGAGTAACAATATAATGTAAGTTACTCACCTCAAGGCTTGGAATTTGCTTTTACTTAGTTTAAGTGGCTCATATATACTGAATTCGGTTTGACTTTTGGTCTATTCAGATATCAGAATTATGTTTCTGAGAAGTCATCAAAGCATTTACTAGATACTATCAAACCTGTAAGTCATCTACCTTCTCTTTGGAATTTTTTGTATGGCGATTCCACTTTGATATCGACGGGGGATACAAATAATCCACAATTAATTTTCCGACAATTTATGTTTCATGTGTATACTATAGCGTGTCATTTAGTTTATGTTTTCATTTTAGAACTTTTGATATTGGCAGAAGTTTATTTTATCAGGCCATGATCACGATCAATGCACCATCACTCATCAATCTAAAACCGGGCCTGTAAAGGAGGTAAGGACCTGATTTTTCTCATCTGAACAGTCTTGTTCATTGTTTGACTTTGAACACTTTAACTGACAGTAGCATGCAGCACACTCTAGGTACTATAAGTTGGCAACAAGGAAATTGGTATCCTTCTTTCATGCTCTTATCAGTCGATAACTCCACTCTTCGAAATGCTTCCATTCCCGAAGAGCCTTTGATGACTCATCTATGTTACCTTCCAAAGCAGTTTCACATTTATATGTGGTAATTCTAAATGCTGATTATGATTTTTTATAATATAATTTTCCATTGAGCTTCTCATTGGATGTCGGTGTAAAATTAATTTACATAAACAGTGCATTTCCATTAAACTCTAGCTCTGATTTTTTGCGGTAATTTCCAGGTATATTGTGCTATTTGGTTTTACCCTTCTTGCCCTCCTATTTTGGCCAACAAGTAGTACAAGTTTCTGGCATCAGTGTAGGAACTTGGCGGGCCATTTTAAACAACTTATAGCTTCTATCGTATCGAGAAATGAAACAAAAGAGAAAGACGAAGATGCCAACTATGAATATGAGATGATGTGGGATGCAGAAGGCTCAATGCATCTTATAAAGAAACCCTTGAAGGCATCTCCTTCAAATTCTAACGAAAGAAGCTTAGGAGAAAGGTAAGCTTATTGCATGTTATCATCGGTTAAAAATAGCTTATGCATAAGCACTTATATAGTAAATTGATTATCTAAATAGGGAACAACTCTGTTAAATATTGGAGAAATAAAACTAATGCATCTCCCTGTGTTTTTTTATCGGCTGGCAGGGGTAATGTTGTAATGCGGCCAACTGCTAGAAAAAATACTGGTCAAGAAGGAGACTTCTCGATGAATATGGATATGGCTTCAAGCACCGGGCTTGATCCTCTAGCAAGAATACCTCCAAGAACAGGCAAATCAAGGACAACAATTATAATCCAAAGATTACTACGCACGCTGCGAATGCTGACCGTTATCGCAGCAGTCAACGTTCCTCTTTACATGATGTTGCTATTCAAGGATTGGATTGACAAGTAAAGATGATATTCATATGTGAGTTATAGCATTCAGGTTTTACATTAAGATTTTATGGTAATTTGAGAGAATGTAAAAAATTTGATGTAACTGCAAGTGTAGTGTCGTCTTGTGTCAGACACTAATGCATGTTGGATCCTGGACAAACATGTAATATGAAATGTTTATTACATATTTTTCCCTCTATTTTTAGAGAAAAAAGGATATGCACTGTCAGTGTAAAATAATTTTACACTGACAACCAATCAACGACGTGATTTGACAATTTATTGATTTTTCATTGGTAACCATGGATATCCATTACACTCCTACTTTTAACTATACATCACTTTATCATTAATCATTTACGCATATTAAAAAAATATAATTAGTTTTGTATGAAAAAACATCTATCATTAATAAGTTACTTCTAATTTGAAACAAAATATTTTCTCAAAACAGCTTAACAATTTGAAACAATATATTTTATTCTCGGAAATAGACAATTTTTTAACCAAACTTATAGACTTTTTTTCCACTTACAATAGCAATAAAGTCTTATTTCATTAAGTGAGAATAGTTACATAAATAATATGTTCTTTTCACTTATAATAGCAATCAAGTCTTATTTCATTAAGTGAGAATAGTTACATAAATAATCTGTTGCCACAATGTTTTATTCAATATTATGTTTCTATACAAATTTTTAATCTCATTTTTCAATAATTCTCTTATAATTTTTCTAGGTCTTTCTTAAACTCTTGCTATTTGACTCAACTCCATCTGATCTAGTCTTTTTAGTACATAAATGATTAGTCTTCTCTTTACATTTCAAACCACTTAGTTCTATTTCCACTATTTTTTTTACCATAAGTGTTATCTCAATACTCTATAATAGTGTTATTTCTAATCTTATTATGTCTAGTCTAACTCCTACCACACATCCAACACAACTACATTTACTTTATTCTCGTGTTGATTTTTTACCAATTAACATTTTGTTCCGTACAACTTCGCATATCTTACTCCAGTGCAATAAAATTTCCCTTGAGCTTGAAGATTAAGTACCTTTGAGTCACGTAAAATCCTGAAGTCGGTACTCTTCTTTTCCAAACATAATAATAAAAAACTAATTATAATGACAGACACTTTAACACAAACCTCTTAATAAATGGCTCATGTGGGCCATTTTGAAAATGTTCAATAAACATTATAGGAACTTGAAAGCTAATTTAATATGACACCTACATGACTGTAATTTTGAATACAACCTCTAGCACATCTCACACTTAGTTGTCTGTCATGTCTGAGATCTTGTGTCCCAAAATTGCAATGACAGAGAACATGGACCAAGATACATGTCTACCTTAATAATACCATACCATATAATGAAAAATTGGAATAGCTATAGCCAAAACAATGCTGTCAAATCAATTTCTTCATCTCAAAATCTTTAACAATTAGTCTAAAGAACTTAAGTTTGTACAGATATTCTGCAGATTTGTTGGAAGCTAAAGATCTTAATTACACCAGATTTCTTAACAGAAAAAAGTATCACTTGAAAACAAAAAGTCTTATATAACATACAACATATGAATTTATTTATTCCTTGTAATACAAAAAGGGTAAGGTTATACCAAAAGTTATGAAGCAAAATAGTAGTGTCCTATGTGAAGGACTAACATTCCAAAATTACAATTATTCTAGCATCATATCAGCTGAAAAAAGTTCCTTTGAAGTAGTTCCTTGCCAGCTTCATCATATATATTGATCATGCCAAGCCCATGTTGTAGAAAAACCAGAAAACTCTCTTTTCCACATGAAAAACCTATTGAGTTTATCCAAATAGGTCAAAAAGTGAAGAAAAAAACATGATGGAAAGAGTTCATATAAGTCAACATGAGCCAGCAGCAAATAGCTTCAAGGTTTCATCTTTTAGGTAGATAGATTGAGAAGAGTGATCTTTAGGATATACGAAGAGAAAGGGTCAAAGAGAATGTGTCAGAGAGTGTTGCTAGTAGTCTTCTCTGGTTGTTATTTATATGCTATACGAATACAAAGAAGACTAAAAGAAGGCGAAATCGAAGGATTGGTTTATGGGAGAGAATGTGTTGCTACTTGCTAGTCATCTCCTTGAATGTACCAACAAAGAAGCATGGTGGCACATCGGCGAACGATGTAGAGACGAGCTCGTTGCTCCTTAACCAAAGAAGCACACTTGCTACTAATCCCATTCCTTTTTTTCTTTGCATGATGAGCCTTTTGTTGTTGCTTGTGCTTCAAGTTTTGTAGTTCAGCCATGGCTGCTTCTATGGTGTAGTGAAAAGTATAATGGTAGATTGAGCTTTTGTTGTTTATCAAAGAGGAAACCCCTAAAAAACGGCTTGCTACACAGCCTGAGGAAGAACGTGTGAGATAAAGTACATATATATAGACAGACATAAGCAAACACCACATCTAAAGGGAAATAGATTCTATGTAGTTAGCATTTCTATGAGATGCGATCCTAACCGTTGAATGAAGATCACGAAGATAAGATGGATTTGATTTTAAGTTATATTTTAAAGAAAAGTGATAACAATGTTCACTCTAATCCTCTTTCTACAACATTCACTCTTTTATTAGGTTAAAATCGTGTGGATCTTATTACTTTATGTATGACTATTTATAATATAACATAATATTTATAAAATTGTAGACGCAAGTACATTAATTGATAACTCTCCCAATGCGGAATTAGTCAGAGTCGCAAGTCTAAGTATAAATTGTATAGAATGTTTATTAGTCAAAAGTAAGATACGCTGGTTCGCTGGGCTCTGTGGTAGCCTGCTCAACTTGACCCATTAAATTTGAACTACCTTGGTCTTGCCCCTAATAGCTTAAAATAGGGATGAACTCTATTTAGTTCGAGTTTGGATTTGGTCCAATTTATCGGATTTGTACATAGCCCTTCAAGTATGATGTCTGTAATGGCAAGATACATTAAATGAGAGATTAGATTATACAGAATTTTATCGAATAAAAAAAGTAAGTGTTAAAAAGAGAATGTTTATGTGAATATTGCTCGTATCTTTTTATATTTCAAATTTGATTTTATATAACTAAAATGTAAATCATCTATAAATGAGGTGTGATCTCGATAGTTAGGGCTAAGAGTTTGATCTTATAATTTCAAAAGACACCGTTCAAATCTCATATTTAACCGTGAATTTTTTTTAAAAAAAGTAAATCGTTTGATATTAATCTAACAGCTGATATTCATTGACCACACGATTTCACAACTTTAGCGAATCGATTTTGCACATAAAAGTTGACTGAAGAGATGGAGTAAAAAGGAAGTGAACGTGGGCAAGCTCGAAAAGTGAGGGATTTGCAGGCTTTAGAGGGTTTAGATTTCAAGGAAGTGAGTGAGGGGGAATGAACATAGTATTTGTTTAACTTGTTTGTTAGTGAAATAAAGTAATGTGTTACTTGTGTTACCAATGTAATATAAGACTAAGTTGTGTGGCAAAACGAGGTAAGGTAAATTAGAAAAGTGGCAAAGGTGAACATAAAAAAGAGGGAACAAAGCTTTAATGGAGACAAAGCCATGGGAACAGGAACCGGCAACCTTACCTCAACTCTTAGGTGGATTGGAGTTTTTGTTGGATTCTTCTACCTTTGTTTAAGTCCCAACAACAACATCTTTCTTTGTTAGTTCCAAATTATTTAAACAGATGGGGCCAGCTGTTTTAGTTGAATGATTTTAAACTTTGGTTTTATATTTTATATGTTACATTAATTTATATAGTTTGTTAATGAAGGACACATTCTGACTCATGAGTTTAATATATTGGCAACTATGTTGAAGTAGTAGTTAGTTTTATGGTAAAGATATTGTCCTATTTTTTAACATGTTACTCTTTGATGAATCTTGATTTTGTTGGGGGATAAGGATTGTGTTTGGATTTACTTTTCTTTTGCTTCTTTTATAATTGTTAGTCTTGGAGATTCATCTCGCTAATTAACTCTATAATTGGTGTGGTGTGGGGGGATAAGAGTGAGTTGGGAATCTCATATTAGTTGAAAAAGTGGAGGTTGAATACTGTATAAGTGAGATGTCTTATATATCTAATGTTTTAAGATTTTGGATGAATATATGATGTATCTCTCACTTGTTTAAACGAGTCTTTGACCTAATATAAATGTTTATGTTCCCCCTCATGATGATCTGTTAGTAATATCAGAGTCGATGGTTCAAAAGTAAGGGATCGTCTACTAGTATTGAAAATCTTCTTGACATATGGTGGTGGTCAGACGACATGTCGAGTTGAAGTGCATGTGACGTGGTAAGAGTGTTAACGACAATACAAGTGTGTGTGGATGAAAGAGTTTTCGCTTGAGGGAGAGCATAGTAACATTGTTTAGAAAAATAGAGTGAATATTTTATAAGTGAAATGACTCATACACACATTGCCTTAAGGTTTTAGGTGAATATATGACGCCTCTCCCACTTAATTGAGTGAGTCTTTGATCCAATGTAAATGATTCCCCTCATGATGACCTATCAAGTAGTTATAAGTAGGATTATCCTTGCTTGTGAATTAGCTTTTGAGATTGAATTAGATTCAAACTAGAATTTTAAGATAGTATTAGAAAGTATAATAAATCTATTGAAAACTTTGCATGTCATATATTTAGTATTAATTAAGAGTATATCGTAGATTATGATGTAGCACCGACGTTTTATATTGAAGACGTATTTGGTGTGTGGCATCGACACACATGATTGGGTTCAATTACTTCAATTCTCTAAGAGTAATATCAGTGTTGATGTGACAATGATTGTGTCACAATGTTCTTGTTTCTATATCGGTGTTTAATAAATCGTAGATCTCACATTATCAAAATTCTAAAATGAGTAAATAGACAAATTAATTTTCGAAATTGTACACATCAATCAAAATAGTATACGATTTATTAATTGGCCTCAGAAGTTTTTATGAGCTAAAAGTCTTGGAACCTCTAAAGACATTAACATTACATTTTCACATAAAACTTTAAGATATTAACAATATTGATCATCTCTCTTATATATTAATTTTATTCATTTTTAATCGATGTGAGACTAACTACAAAGTTTGTTTCCTCAAGGAAGGCCCAACGGCATCACTAGACTTGACGCGCATTAAAATCTCATTCCCACCTTCCAATCTAATTGAACCATGGCTCTGTTATTACTTGTAGATGAGTTCGGAGAGCTTCAAGAGCTTTAATAAGCTAAACGTTCAAGACTCTTAAAATACATTAAGGCCATACATTTATCTAAAATTTTAAGATATTAGGAATATGAATAATCTCTGATATCATTAGTTGAAGAATTCGGGGGAGATAGATCACCAACAATCTAAAATTACATGAGAGAGACATATCCACCAAAAATCTTAAGACTTCGAGTAAATGAGTTTTCTCTTATAAATTTAATATTTCACTTTCGTAGACAATGTTGGACTTAACCACTTATATTTTTCTCCAATGAAAAAAAATTTGGTATAAATTGCATTTTACAATTTCATAATGATGTATTTGTCAATTTGAAGACCAAATATACCTATTGACTCATTCTAAAATATTTAATTTTGTCCCTTTGTGATGTAAACCGATAATCCATTTCCATCTGTCATGCAACACTATTATGTAATGTGAAGTAGTCATCTTGTATGTGTGAGCATGAGAATGCAAATCAGAATCAAAAGATCCTAGCTAGATAAGCTCATTGTTAAATAGTCAAATTAGGTATAGTCCATCATTTGGTAGCATTTTGATGACTAGCTTCCAGCTTCCAATGATATCCCAAAAGTTTGGATTCCAAGCATACATTATCTGGAGTAAGATCCTTGTAGGAGGCAAACTTTCACCATGATAATATATAATTTGATTCTTTACTAGCATTTAAGGATCTCTACCCTTAATTCTGCATTGGTCAAAGCATATGAACTTGATCTAGAAAATTTGATTCCATTTATATTTGTATTAATTGTTCAAACAACTGTATACTAAGGAAGTTCATATTATTCATATATAATAGAAAGAAAAAAAAGCACATGTCATTATATTTTCTAATTGGGTTTAAACTATGCATTTTACATTCAGTATATGTTTAACCAGTTTTTATTATAAAATTAATAGAATAGATATGGGGATGCAACATTTGGTAACTTTCAATATAGATATGGTGATTTTTAATGACGAAGGTGATTCTAGGTTTTTTCCTTCGGTCGCTATTCCCGTTCCTTTGGGCCCAAAGATCTATGCTAATTGGGTGGCCAATTTTGGGCGTCGTTAATATCTCCTTACAAAATGAATTTTTCCTATGACTCACTTAATGAACTTAACTCTTTACTCTTTGACATCGGACAATGTTTAATTAGTAGGGGAGGAGCAATTTTTCAGGGAGATGACACATAGTATCTAGGAGGCTTAGGAAAATATGGATAAGGCCTTGTAGGCATGAGGTAAGCTCGAATAGGTGTGCAAAAAGATGATATAGTAGGGCGCATAATTTAGATAGCGTCAAGAAAACTTGGATATGGATATGGAGACTTATGAGGTTTCGAAAAGGTATCTAAATATTCAATGTATTGATGAAGAAAAAAGTAGAGTTGAGGTTGTGGCTTCCATATGTGTCGAGCAACGGAAAGTGGTGGAGGCCTAATTAATAACGTTTAGAGAACAAGGTTGTTTTCCTTAATGAGAAAAATGCAATCATGAAGAAATATGTTGACTGAAGAAATATGTTGACAAAGACTAGATTATGGAATCATGAAAGAAAGTTGCCTCACTAGCTATAGAAAATGCTTAGTTGAAGAGGCTTCGTCAAGAGGTTTGTCTTTAGGAAAAGGGGAAGGTTTATGCGATGGTTTTTGAAAATCTTTGGCTTAGCCAATTATACACTAAATATGAGGCTCGTACACTAGAGATAAATGAGTAAGGTTTAATGGTGATCTTTAGGAGATCACTAATGTATCTAATCATAGTATGGCATCAATGATGGTACCTACAAACACTTTGATACCTAAGTCAGTGAATATCGATAGTGTGAAGTAATTTTATGGTATAATTGTTGAACCTTGTTTTGCAGGTAATATGTTGTTTGTTTTGATGATGACAACTGTGAAGAACCGTAAAGACAGCCTCAACATGACAATTAACATTGCAACTGTCGCGCACCCGCCTAAAAATGGCGGGATGGGATTTTGGGCCCTTCGTCCGTCAAAGTCCGCGCTGCCTATTTGTTCAGCCCGTCCCGCTTTAAGCCCGTCCATTTTTAGTTAATTCTAGTAATTTCAATTCTTGATGGTTTTATTTTATACATTTATTTGTGAATATATGCAATATTTTATTAAATAAAATTTGTTAAAAATATGTTTTAAAAAATATGTGAAAAATCTAATTGAAATGTAAAAAATGCTATTAATCTATAAAATAAATAAAAAATAGGCGGGCAAGGCCGCTGTCCACCAACCCGCCACCTTGATGGGACGGGCTAGATTTTTATGTCCATTTTTATTTGACAAGCTTTCCTGCCCCACTATTTTTTGGCGGACTTTAAAACGATGTGGACGATCTATTTTACCACCCCTATTGTCAACTATGAATAGCATAATAAGATACCGAACATAATAAAGATAAGTCCCTCTTAAATAAATTGCAAGTAAGTCATCCTTGCATAATTTCAGCTAATGACAAATTTGTCCTTGAAAATGCCCTAAATTTCATAGAAAAACTACTGCCAATTTACCTATTAAATCATTCTAAAATAGTTTAATGTTGTCCTTTGTGATATAAACTCATAACCCATTTCCATCTGTCATCAAAGCTAGCATGTAATGTGGAGTAGTCATCTTGTTTGTATATGTGAATGAGCATGAGAATGCAAATCAGAATCAAAAGATCCTAGCTACATGGACTCATTGGTAAATAGTCAAATTATATAGTTCATCAGTCGGTGGAATTTTAATAACTAACAAACTAATAAAAACATATTAAAGATAAAACAGACATTATTCATTCCACGTTGCACTAATAATTTCCAAATTAACTCAAAAATTTACAAAATATTAAGAAAAATTATACTATCATGTAGAGGATGTGCACTTGATTATTGTTTAATTCATGAACATAATTCACTATAGCCAATAAAGCTCCAACAATTTTCAGAGCTCAGTCACAATGCAATCAAGTAAATTTGACTCCTATAAAAATTTGAGATCGATATAGTACAACCATGCAACAATTATAATAAAGCAGAAATGACAAACTATGCAGACGCTATAACAATATACCACCAGAAATGAAAAATAACGAAATTAACAAACGAAATTTTTGGTACTTCATTCAAAAAAAAATTATTATCAAATTTTCGTTAGTTCATTCAAAATTTTCAAAAATTTTGATAAAAAAACGAGAGTTATTATTGGAAAATTTCAAATTTCTAATAAAAACACACATTTCAAAATTGCTAGTAAAATTTTCATGAGTTACTGCTGGAAATTTATAAATTTTCGGTGTTTTTTCTTTTCAAAATTTTCATTAAGAACTCATGGAAATTTTGGAATATCCGGTGTTTTATTCAAAATTTACGGTAAAAACTCGTGAAAATTTTGAAGTTCTGATATTTTTTCAAAATTTTCAATATATTTTTAAAATCTCCGGTAAAACTCATATTTTTTTAAATTTAATAACTTCACACAAGGGTATAAAGATAAAAGTATGCAAAATAGGAGGTGTCAGATATAACTTAGGGGTGGTAAATTAATTCCTTCAAAAATAACTTAATACATGAGCCAAATTGAGAGAAAATTCAAAGCCGGCCCAAACATATCCAAGCACATTTTTTAAGTCCACTAGCAAGAAAATGTAATAGAATTTCTCAATTCACCTCCTATTTATGTGTTCATAGCTTTCTTAAATTTCTTATGGGAATTTTTTCGGATTGACGGATCCAATAAGTATGAATAGAAATGTCAGAAAGTTTTACCCAAAAGTGTCAAAAATCTTTAAAATCGTACTCAAATATATAATTTTTCATCAAAATTACTTTTAAAACGTTCACATTTCATTTGTTTAATAAGTATTAATCAAGAGGTATGTAAGTAGTGAGTTTTTTCCATTTGTTCTTTTGTATTTTTTTTGTTGTGCAGGCTTACCGAAATGGTCAGGTTAATGGAGCAATTTTTTATTTTTGGTATTGTAACCTAATATATTTTGTGAAAAGATTCCAATGACGATGGTTATGTAAAAATATCAGCAAGTTAATTTAGTGTTAACATATTCAAAAACAATGTTCTCTTTTTTCAACATGATCTCTAAGAAAGTGGTGTCAGATCTCAATATATTTAGTTAGTGAGTATTAGAGTTTGACCTAACTCATCCTTACAAAACCGGTTGGTAAGGTGAGGAGTGTCCCTCTTTATATACTCTTTGAATGCTCTATCTCCAACCAATGTGGGACTTTTAGGATCTTCCTAATACACCCCCTCACGCCCAACACTCTTTTGGGCTTTGTGCGTGGATATTAATGGTTGGCGGCCCATGGTCCAATCGATAGGCTCTAATACCATATTAGAGTTTGACCTAACTCATCCTTACAAAACCGGTTGGTAAGGTGAGGAGTGTCCCTCTTTATATACTCTTTGAATGCTCTATCTCCAACCAATGTGGGACTTTTTAGGATCTTCCTAATAGTGAGTAAAGTATCATATTATTAATGTACTATCACACTTAATTGGAACACATTCAAATTTTAAATTATAATATAACAATTGTTGCTTTAGCCATAAGACTTGTGCACAACAACTACCAACGATTACATATTCAGCCTCTTACTGTGCCAATAAACTAAACAACTTTCAAATAAGTGACAGGTATCACTAGTGCTTTTTCTATTCAACTTGCACTTCGCAAAATTGGAATCAGAAAAATCTACTAAGTTACATGTGCTACTTTTAGGAAACAAGAGACCATGCTGGGAGGTTTCGTTAAGAAATCTCAAAATCATTTTTACAATCTTAAAGTGGGATTCCTTAGGTGACGCTTGATATCTGGCACTCATGCACACACTAAACATAATATTTAGACTACTCGTTGTTAAATAGAGTAAGGATCTGATTATACCTCTATACCTGGTGATGTCGAATTCCACTCCATTATGATCTTTGTCAATTAGCACATTTGAAGTCATGGGTGTTAAGATGCTCCTCGAATCTTGCATATCAACTTTTTGAGAAGCTCTAAACAATACTTCGTTTGACTTATGCAAGTTCCTTCTTCGGCTTGATTGATTTGCAATCTGTAGAAATATGCGAGCTCTCCTATACGGGACATTTCAAATTCGCCCTACACCAAACTTGTGAACTCTTGGCAAAGAGATTCGTTAGTAGAACCAAAATAATATCATCTAAATATATTTGAACTAAAAGAATATGCTTTGTTTTGCCTCTAATAAGAAAAGTGGTATCTACTTTACCACGATTAAATCATTGTTTGATTAAAAATCCATTCAATCTCTTATATCAAAGTCTTGGAGCTTGTTTGAGACCCTATAGGGCTCTTTTGAGTTTAAACACATAGTTAGGATTATCAAGGTACTAAAAACCCAGATGTTGAGAGACATAAACTTTTTCATTTCTGTAGCCGTTAAGAATGACATTTTTAACATCCATTTGGTAAATCTTAAAATCCTAGCAGCAAGTGAATGCCAAAATGAGTATGATACCTTATAGACGAGCTACGGGAGCATAAGTTTCCTCGTAGTCCATTCCTTCGGCTTAACTATACCTTTTTGCCACTAATATTGCTTTACTTTTGGTAATTACACCATTTTCATCCATCTTGTTTCTAAATAGCCATTGTAATACGGTGAAAGAACTGACTTTTTTGTGTTTTTATCCAAATGTGCGAATAGCTAGAGTCGCCACCGACTTTTCTTTTATCCAATAAGGAAAGGCTGAAAAGAACAGGAAAGACCTTGATATATTTTGAGTTCGAGGGGTAAGTTATACAAAGAGAAGGTATTAGCACCCTTTGTATCCATGGTTATCCATAGGCTCTTAAATGCTTAGCTCACTTTACTTGCTTTTTGAAAAGTAGTGTGTGTTTAAAAAATATTTCGTAAAAGTTTAACTTTGTAATAATTCTCGTTTGAATGTATACAAAGTGTTTATTTTTTTGAAAATATTTTGGAGGTGTGAGGTGTGGAAAATAATTGATTTGTGAGCAAGCATTTAAGAGTGTCTCACCCACTCAAGGTCGTTCTTGTTATTTTCCTTCTCCCTTTGGGATAGGACTGTCCTTACCATTAGCTGGTAAGTAGTCTTTTCTTTTGGATGTGAAGGGACAGACATAGGGTCATCGAATGGTCATCGAAGGCAACATTTGTAAGGATACCTTGACAATTTGGAAGGGACTATCATCATTTTTCGTAGGGTCATCGAGGGACAAGATCATCTTTTTCGAAGGCAACTCGAAGGGTCATCGGGAGACTTTGATCTTTTATATTAAAGGGACTATGATGATTTATTCGTAAGCGTCTTTTGCTAAGATACCCCTATGTTCGAGGGACATGACCATTTATAAGGCAACGAAGAAAGGGTTACCCTAAAGGTGCAAGTATGAGGGGTGTTTGCTTTCAGTTATTTAATCTTGGATTAGGGTTTTCTAGAATTCGTTTTAGTCTTGTCATACAAACCTTAGTTACTAACAGTTAATATTTACTGAAATTTAAAGTGCGAAGAAAAATAAAATTCCTACGCTATTATAACCTGTGAGCAGTTACATAATTATAAAATATGCGGAATTTGAATCTACGCTATTACAATTGGTGAACACTTACAATTAAAAATAGCAACAAAATAAATAATCAGGAAAAAGAAGGTTAGTGTTTGAAAAAAGTTTTAGGGGTAATAAAAACTTAATTCTAATTAATTAAAATTTCTAAGTTAATTTTTATTAAAATAAACCCTAAAGTCCAAATTAATTTTAATTAATTAAAACTCTAATATTAGTTAAATAAGAAAAGAAAATTAATGTGCCAAAAATTAATGAATTAAAATTTTAATTCTAATTACTAACCTAATCCTAATCATTAGGGTTAATGGTTTGTTAGAAAAAATTTATCGTTTTATCAAGAAAAAAAGCTTTATGATTGGTGGTTAATAAAAATAAGGGTTAGTGTTCATATTATGTTAGTAAAAATAAAATGCCAAAAACAAATGTGTGTGGTGGTATTTGAATCCACCCCCTTAACTTACATGATAAAGCTCCATCCACTTGGCCAATCACGTTGGTGTTCATAGGAAACTTGTTTATAAACCTGAAAAATAAAAAATAACATAATAAAATATAACCACAAACATTCAAACTAATTAAACACGTGCTAAACATTGTTCATCTTCGTTTTGATGAAAGACTTTTACTCACGTATGCCCAAAATCACGAAGAACATGCCCTAGCCATGGCAATTCACGATACTTGCACTAATTCTCAAAACAAATGATCGTGAAACATTTTATGCATTCATACAACAATAAGATATGATCAAAACATTTTGATCCTCACCTGCAATGTCCCGGTCGAGAAAACATTTGGAAAAATAGAAAAGTGATTAAAATAAAATAAAAAATAAATAAAAACCTGACTACAAATCTAATAAAATAAGATCACGAAACTACAAATTTTTTTGGATTTTTTTGAAAATATGAAAATAGAAATTAAATCAAATAAAATAGAAAAAAGAGGAATTTGCGATTTTGAGTTTTGAAGTATTTTAGAATTCTATTCTAAAGGAGTATTGTTCCACAATTTTTTTCTGAACTTCTGGGAAAAATTCGGAACAAATCGAAACAGTAGCTTCATAATTCACCTGATAGGCTGAAAAATTTATCACTGTACTACAACCGAAATTGCAACCCTGAAAATTAAAAACACAATAAAAAAAATCCAGAAAAATCCTATCAAGAACACTATACCTCTGACTCTAATATTAGTTAATAACAAGAAAACTCCCCGACAACCTTGTTTTTGAAGTTTTTTTGGTGATTTGGAATAGTATTGATGGAGCAAGAATTCGCCCTTGTTGGAGCAAGAATTTTCCGTCCTCCTTGAAGCAAGAATTTTCGTCCTCTGCCTCCCCTATTGGTCTAGAATTGTTGTCTACTTATAGTAGAGTGAATTAAGTCAACTTGTTTGCAAAGAAATCATGAGATTGGATGATTGGAAATTTGCATGAAAAGCTTCCATATTTGCTCAATATTGTACCAACAATTACTCAATATTGTACCAACAATTGTCACATGATTTCTCCATCACAAAGATATAATTTTGGATTCATAATTTGATTTGAAAATCATATCTATATGCCTATACTATATTAATTGGTATTTTATTTGATTTATTTTGATTTTAATTGATAAAATCATAATAAAAAGAAATAAAAAATCACCAAAAATATATGAATAGATTTAGGGGTCTTTCATAAGGCCAAAATCACGTTTAGACCTTAAAAGATAGGTCACTTGGTTCAAAAATTCATGTCTTACCATTTTGAGTGTCATGAATTTTCTCAAAATTGCTCAACTTGTGCATCTCATAACTTGCTCAATTTTTATCATATGAGGGTAATCTTGGATTTTTTGGAAACCACAAGATGGCTTCTATAACTTCCTTGTTGTTCATCCCTTCATTTGAAGCCTTTATCCATTTATAAACATTTTTGACAAAATGTTTTTTGTTGACTTTCAAAATGACATGTAATGTACGGGCTCATATCTCTTAAATGAAGCATTTTTTGGAAAAACCTATAAGAGAAAAAGATATAGAAAATTTCATTTCCTTCAAAATTAGATTTGATTGAGGAATTTCTGATGAAGTATGTGAAAGTTATGATTGGTCAAAGTTTAGTTGACTTCTCCTTAAGAAAATCCAAATTTGGTAACTTTTTCCTTTCGATGAATTTGAGATTTCTTTGCATCATGATTAACTCTTGATCAAATGATGAATGGGACTTCAAAACTTTGATGTTGGCCAAAAATCTTGAAGTTTGATTGTATGTTGACCATAGTTGACTTTTTACCCAACACAATCGACTATTAATCATCTGAATAATTGACTGAACAATCTTGAGTTGTAAGTCTTGAAACTTAACATGGAGATACTTTGAGACATATGAGACACCATGAAGTCCACTTGAGGCCTTGGAAGTTCCATTTCCTTTGAAGAAATCAAAACCCTAGTTAGAGGTCCATTGCTTAGGAGGAGGCTTTGTTTGATGAAACCTTGAGTACCCTTGAGCAATTGAGAACCCTATGAGCATAAGGATACCTCTTGAAACAAATTATCTTGAAATATGGAGGGAAAATTTTGGGGTACAACAGTCATCTAGTGTCAATGAAAATTTAATCAATTGGACATGGAACAAGGTCCCAAATGTTGTTGCGTTTAAATTGGATAAGTTCTTCTTGCATAGCAAGTAACCATCACTCATCAAGTAAGGTATCAACCATGTTTTTAGGTTCAATCTCAGAAATGAAATTAGGCTTTTTATAGAAATCATTAACCTGTAATCTAGTACTTACACCTCTTTTGATATCTCCCAGTATTTGATCTAACAAATGATGTTTTATGATTGTCCAATTTTGAGGAAGCTAGGTTCGAGGTCTCTTGTTTGTCATCCTCGTGTAAGCTTTTCTTTTTATCTTCATTAATGTCGTCATCCTTTTGTGAAGGAGAATGATCTTCTTTGGAACTTTCTTTGTTGATCAAGTTCTCTGTTATCACTCATGAAATATCAAAGCAAATACCCTTCCCTATATTTTGGGGTGAGGATTCATCAAATGAAACAAGAATAGATTCTTCAACTGAAGTTTTTCTATAATTCTAAACTCTATAATCTTTACTCGATGATGAGTAGCCTAAGAATATCGCTTCATCATAATTAGCATCAAATTTACCATGATTGTCCTTTCTGCTATTCGAAATGAAATATTTGCAACCGAAAATGCGAAGTAAGAAATTTTTGGTTTCCTACCCTTAGTAACTCATAATATGTCTTTTCTAGGATGGGTCGAAGGACGTCTACCCTGTTTATACATGGCATGCATTATTAATCACATCCGTCCAAAAGTACTTAAGTAAGCTCATTTCACTTATCATGGTCCGAGCCAAATTTTCTAGAACTCTGTTTTTACGCTCAACAACACTATTTTATTATGGAGCTCAAATACATGAAAATTTATGAGCAATCCCATTTTGATTACAAAAGTTTTGAAAATGATGACTAACAAATTCACCAGCATGATCACTATGGAGTGTGATAATTTTCAAACTAAAAACATTTTGGACAAGCTTAGCAAGGTTAATGAAAGCCTTAAAAGTTCCATCCTTATGGGTTAGAAATAACGTCCAAGTGATTCTAGGGTAGACATTCACAATTACAAACCCGTAATAATTAACTCCTAAACTTCTTGTCCGCGGAGAGCCAAACAAGTTTAGGTGGAAAAGCTCAAGAGATTTTGATGTCAAAACAATCTTTTGCAATTTAAACGACACTCTTGTTTTCTTTCCCATATGACAAGCATCACATAGTCTGCCTTTTGAAAGTTTAATCTTTAGATGATCAGTCACTAGATTCTTGGATGTTATTATATTTATTAAGTCAAAAGGCACGTAACTTAAACGCCTATGTCATAACCAATAATCTTCACCCTTGGCGACTAAGCACTTAATTTCATGAATTGACACATCATCTAGATCAAGCACATAGACATTATCAATCCTAGAACCCTTAAACACAAGGTTCTTGCTCGCCTTATGCTCAATTAAGCAACTTAGGGTATAAAAAACTACAGAGTACCCTTTGTCACATAATTGAATAATGTTAATTAGGTTGTGCTTAAGCCCTTTAACTAAAATCACATTTTCAATGGTGATTATGGAGGGATTTCCCACAATAACTTCACCTAAAATTTTACCTCTTGTGTTATCCCCGTACGTGACATGACTGCTTTATTTATCATCGAACTTGATGAACATCGAAGCATTTCCTATCATGCGTTTTGACTCTTAAAACATATGTTGTCTAGGAACCATAACCATTTTACAGAGATAATAGTTTCCTGAAGACAATCAAATAGGTAATTTAGGTATCCAACTAGTTGATCCTTTAGGGTTAGTTTAGGTAGGTATTGTTAGAACAAGATTTGTTCTGATTAATATTCTTAGTTTTGATGATAACAAGGATATGAATTTTGTGTGAGATAATGTGGTACTCTAATACATTGCAATTTCCATTTCGGGAAATATATAAAGAGTATGCACAAATCAGCGCTCAGAAGCTTTGTCTCAGAAGGTTCAGCATGCAACATCAGAACATGGTCTGGCAAGACATCAGAAGATGGTCAAGGCAGAATCAGAACATGGGTCTATGAAAGCATCAGAAGAACTTGAGATCAGAAGCAGTAGCACTGAAGTTCTGATGGTATCACGCTCAGAAGCACTTCAAGGTCAGAAGACAAGAAGATGCTTTGCACCAAGCTGTTTGACTCTGATGATTTTCAAACGTTGTATTCTCAAACGTCAGATCAGAAGAAAGTACAAGTGGCAGGCTACGCTGACTGACAAAAGGAACCTTGGAAGCTATTAAAGGCAACGTCAGTAGACACAGCGTGAACAAGGCTCGAGGTAGTTGACAAAAGCGTGAAACATTAAATGCAAAGCTGTACGGAATACGCAAAGCATTAAATGCGCTCAACGGTCATCTTCTCAAATGCCTATAAATATAAAGTTCTGATGAGAAGCAAGGTTACCAATTCTGAACGAAATTATTCTGAAAGACTTGCTGAAACGCTGTTCAAATTCAAAGCTCAGAAACTTCATCTTCATTAAAGCTCTCTACATTGCTGTTGTAATATATTAGTGAGATTAAGCTTAAACGTTAAGAGAAATATCACTGTTGTGATTATAGCTTTTCAGAAGCATTTGTAATACTCTTAGAATTGATTACATTAATTTGTAAGTAACTAGAGTGATCAAGTGTTGATCAGGATACTCTAGGAAGTCTTAGCTTGTGTCTAAGCAGTTGTAATTAGAGTGATCACGTGGTGGTCAGGATACTCTAAGAAAGTCTTAGCTTGTGTCTAAGCATTTGTTCCTAGAGTGATCAGGTTGTGATCAGGATACTCTAGAAGACTTAGTCGCGGACTAAGTGGAAAACCATTGTAATCTGTTGCGATTAGTGGATTAAATCCTCAGGTGAGGTAAATCACTCCGTGGGGGTGGACTGGAGTAGTTTAGTTAACAACGAACCAGGATAAAAATAACTGTGCATATTGTTTTTATCGTTCAAGTTTTTAGAATACACTTATTCAACCCCCCCCCCTTTCTAAGTGTTTTTCTATCCTTCAATTGGCATCAGAGCGCCGGTTCTAAGGTGCAAGCACTTAACCGTGTTTAGAAAAGATTCAGGAAGAGAAAAATGCTTAAGTAAAAGATGGTTGGTGAATCTCAATCAAATCCAACTGCATCTACATCTGGCTCTGCTGAGCAATACAATGGTAACAATGGTTATACTAGACCACCAATATTCGATGGTGAAAACTTTGAATATTGGAAACATAAACGGGAAAGTTACTTTCTTGGTCTAGATGCTGATCTATGGGATCTTCTGTTGGATGGTTACAAACATCCTGTTAAAGCTACTGGTGTAAGGCTCACGAGAAGCGAAATGACTGATGATCAAAAGAAAGATTTCAAAAATCATCACAAATGCAAGACTGTTTTGCTGAATGCTATCTCTCATGCTGAGTATGAGAAGATATCTAACAGGGAAACGGCCCATGACATATATGAGTCATTGAAAATGACCCATGAAGGAAATGCTCAAGTAAAGGAGACTAAAGCTCTTGCTCTAATCCAGAAATATGAAGCCTTCAAGATGGAGGATGATGAAGACATTGAGAAGATGTTTTCAAGATTTCAAACTCTGACTGCTGGATTAAGAGTTCTGGACAAAGGCTACACCAAGGCTGATCATGTAAAGAAGATCATCAGAAGCTTACTCAGAAGATGGGGTCCAATGGTGACTGCATTCAAGATTGCCAAGAATCTGAATGAAGTTTCTCTGGAAGAACTTATCAGTGCCTTAAGAAGCCATGAAATAGAGCTGGACGCAAACGAGCCTCAGAAGAAAGGTAAGTCTATTGCATTAAAATCTAATATTAAAAAATGCACTAACGCTTTTCAGGCTAGAGAAGAAGATCCTGAAGAATCAGAATCTGAAGAAGAAGATGAACTGTCCATGATCTCCAGAAGGGTGAACCAACTCTGGAAGAGCAAGCAAAGGAAGTTCAGAGGCTTCAGAAGTTCAAAGAGATTTGAACGTGGAGAATCTTCTGGTGACAGAAGATCTGACAAGAAGAAGGTTGTCTGCTATGAGTGCAATGAGCCTGGACATTACAAGAACGAGTGTCCAAAACTTCAGAAGGAGAATCCCAAGAAGAAGTTTCATAAGAAGAAAGGACTTATGGCAACATGGGATGATTCTGAATCAGAATCAGAATCAGACTCTGAAGGAGAGCAGGCAAACTTCGCGCTGATGGCTACAGAAGATGATGGATCAGAATCTACATCAGAATCAGATTCTGAAGAGGTATTTTCTGAACTATCTAGAGAAGAGTTAGTTTCTAGCTTAACAGAACTTCTGGAACTCAAGGCTCATCTTAGTATCAAATACAAAAAGCTGAAAAAGCAGTTTGAATTTGAAACTAAGAAGCTGGATTTGGAAAATTCTGAACTGAAGGAAAAAGTTTTAAATCTATCCAAAGATAGTGGATCTCCTTCTGAAACAGAAAAATCCATTCCTAGCATGAATCATATTCTGAAAGAATATGACTCGAGCTTCAGAAAGTTCTTATCTAGAAGTATTGGCAGAAGTCATCTTGCTTCTATGATATATGGTGTTTCTGGAAACAGAAGGTTTGGTTTTGGATATGAGGGTGATACCTCACATAAATTTGAACCTATTGATGATCTGAAGATCACATACAAGCCATTGTATGATCAGTTCAAATATGGCCATGCACATGATATTAGGCTCACTTCACATGCACAGAAGTTTAACACTGTTCACACCAAGAAGCATGTGACACATCCTAAGAAATATCATGCTTACAAACCTAAAGAATATCATGCTGTTCCTCCTGTTAAATATTTTGCTAAACCCAAGTTCAATCAGAACTTGAGGAGAACTAACAAGAAAGGACCCAAGAAATTGTGGGTACCTAAGGAGAAGATAATTCCTATTGCAGATATCCTTGGCTGCAAAGAAGGAAAAGCACAACATGTCATGGTACCTGGACTCTGGATGCTCGCGACACATGACAGGAAGAAGGTCTATGTTCCAAGACCTGGTGCTTAAATCTGCTAGAGAAGTGAAATTCGAAGGAGATCAGAAGGGCAAAATTATTGGCTCAGGAACTATAAAGTCTGGTAACTCTCCTTCTATTTCTAATGTTCTACTAGTAGATGGATTAACGCATAACTTATTGTCCATAAGTCAATTAAGTGACAATGGTTATGATATGATCTTCAATCAAAAGTCTTGCAAGGCTGTAAGTCAGAAGGATGGCTCAATCCTATTTACAGGCAAGAGAAAGAACAACATTTATAAGACAGATCTTCAGGATCTTAAGAATCAGAAGGTGACTTGTCTTATGTCTGTTTCTGAAGAGCAATGGGTCTGGCACAGAAGATTAGGACATGCTAGTTTGAGAAAGATTTCTCAGATTAACAAACTAAATCTGGTCAGAGGACTCCCCAATCTGAAATACAAATCAGATGCTCTTTGTGAAGCATGTCAGAAGGGAAAGTTCTCCAGACCTGCATTCAAGTCTAAGAATGTTGTTTCTACCTCAAGGCCGTTAGAACTCTTGCACATTGATCTGTTTGGCCCAGTCAAAACAGCATCTGTCAGAGGGAAGAAATATGGATTAGTCATCATTGATGATTATAGCCGCTGGACGTGGGTAAAGTTCTTGAAACACAAGGATGAGTCTCATTCAGTGTTCTTTGAATTCTGCACTCAGATTCAATCTGAGAAAGAGTATAAAATCATAAAGGTCAGAAGTGATCATGGTGGCGAATTTGAGAACAGATTCTTTGAGGAGTTCTTCAAAGAAAATGGTATTGCCCATGATTTCTCTTGCCCCAGAACTCCACAGCAAAATGGAGTTGTAGAGCGAAAGAATAGGACTCTACAAGAAATGGCCAGAACCATGATCAATGAAACCAATATGGCTAAGCATTTCTGGGCAGAAGCAATTAACACTGCATGCTATATTCAGAATAGAATCTCTATCAGACCTATTCTAAATAAGACTCCTTATGAATTGTGGAAGAACAGAAAGCCCAACATTTCATATTTCCATCCTTTTGGATGTGTATGTTTTATTCTGAACACTAAAAATCATCTTGGTAAGTTTGATTCCAAAGCACAAAAATGTTTCCTTCTTGGATATTCTGAACGCTCTAAAGGCTACAGAGTATACAATATTGAAACATTGATTGTAGAAGAATCAATCAATATCAGGTTTGATGATAAGCTTGGTCTTGAAAAACCAAAGCAGTTTGAGAATTTTGCAGATTTTGATATTGATATATCAGAAGCAGTAGAACCAAGAAGCAAAGCTGCAGAAGCTGGCAGTCTCAGAAGCAATGAATCAGAAGATCAAGCTGTTGCATCTTTAGAGAATCTGAGAATCTCTGAAGAACCTACAGTCAGAAGATCACCTAAACTTGCTTCAGCTCATTCAGAAGATGTGATCCTTGGAAATAAAGATGATCCCATCAGAACAAGGGCATTCCTTAAGAACAATGCAGAATGTCAATTAGGTCTTGTTTCTTTGATCGAGCCAACTTCTGTTGATCAAGCTCTAGAAGATCCAGACTGGATAATTGCCATGCAAGAAGAACTAAATCAGTTTACAAGGAATGATGTATGGGACTTGGTTCCTAGACCAAAAGGATTTAACATCATCGGTACTAAGTGGGTTTTCAGAAACAAGCTAAGTGAGAAAGGTGAAGTGGTAAGAAACAAAGCCAGACTGGTTGCTCAGGGTTATAGTCATCAAGAAGGGATTGATTATACAGAAACCTTTGCACCAGTGGCCAGGTTAGAATCTATTCGTCTATTAATTTCTTTTGCCACTCAACACAACATCACTCTTTATCAGATGGATGTCAAGAGTGCCTTCTTAAATGGTTATATAGATGAAGAAGTTTATGTTCACCAACCTCCTGGTTTTGAAGACTCCATGTCTCCAAATCATGTTTTCAAATTAAAGAAATCATTATACGGATTGAAACAAGCTCCCAGAGCTTGGTATGAACGTTTGAGCTCTTTCCTTCTGGAAAATGATTTCACTAGAGGAAAAGTGGACACTACTCTCTTTTGTAAAACATTTAAAAAGGATATTTTAATTTTTCAAATATATGTTGATGATATTATCTTTGGAACATCTAATGCTACACTTGGAAAGGAGTTTGCTGAGTCTATGCAGGCTGAATTTGAAATGAGCATGATGGGAGAACTCAAGTATTTCCTTGGGATTCAAATCAACCAAACTTCCGATGGAACCTATGTTCATCAAACGAAGTATGTGAAAGAACTTCTGAAGAAGTTTAATCTTTCTGAAAGCAAAGAAGCCAAAACTCCTATGCATCCAACATGTGTACTGGGTAAGGATGAGGTAAGTAAGAAGGTAGATCAGAAGTTGTACAGAGGTATGATTGGATCTCTTCTATATCTAACTGCTTCTAGACCTGACATTCTCTTTAGTGTTTGTTTGTGTGCTCGATTCCAATCAGATCCAAGAGAATCTCATTTAACAGCGGTTAAAAGAATTCTAAGGTATCTGAAAGGTACTACTAATGTTGGTTTAGTTTACAGAAGATCTAAAGACTACAACTTAGTAGGATTCTGTGATGCTGACTATGCTGGAGATAGAATAGAAAGAAAGAGCACTTCTGTAAGTTGTCAATTTCTTGGAAGTTATCTGATCTCATGGTACAGCAAGAAGCAAGCTACTATTGCCCTCTCAACAACAGAAGCAGAATATGTTGCTGCTGCTGGTTGTAGCACACAAATGCTCTGGATGAGAAGTCAGCTGGAAGATTATCAGATATATGAGAGTAACATTCCTATTTTCTGTGATAATACTTCTGCTATATGTTTATCTAAGAATCCTATTTTACATTCAAAAGCTAAACATATTGAGATTAAACATCATTTCATAAGGGACTATGTTCAGAAGGGTGTTATATCTTTAAACTTTGTGGATACAGACCATCAATGGGCTGATATCTTTACAAAACCCCTTGCTGAAGATAGGTTTAAGTTCATTCTGAAGAATATCAGTATGGATTTATGCCCAGAATGAGAAGATGAGAAGATCTTATGTATGAGTATCTTCTGAAATGAAATTGGATTTTTTTTTAAGAAGTTCTGATTGAAATCAATTAGAAATTGTGATTCAGTTATTACTAACGTTTCATTGTCTAAGTTGATTCAGAATCTCTTTAAAAGCAAAACAGCTGTAACTGGCTATCCATATGGTAAACACGTGTTCACTATTTCTGGACAAGCGTGCGTGCAGTTGAGGGGACGTCTACTTAGGTAACTGTGCAAATCTCGTCTTTTGTCATTATTATCTCTCCTCACGTCATGCTACATTAAATGCCATTCATCATTTCTTTTATTGTCCTTCTTTTCTTTTTTATATTCCTCGAACGTTTCCCTCTTCTTTTTCCCTCTATTTATTCCTTCATTTCGTTGCATTTTTTCAATAAGTCTTGGCTCTCTTTCTCTTTCTTTTTCTCTCTTGTCCAACAAAGTTTTTCTTTGGCATAAACCCTAGTTCATTCATCTTCAACCTAGCGTTCATCATGAATCCTTTCAACTCAATGAGAACGGATGGAAGGGTTAATCAGTTACAGGATGTGAAGCATATCTTGGGATGGCTCTCCAAGTCTCTTTCAAGACAGATCTCTTCTTCAATGCTGTTATCAACATTTATCCAAAGGAAGAAGACCTTCTTGAGTCACTGGAGCCCGTTTGCAACATTAGCTCCCTGTCTATGAACTGTCCCTCACTTCCTCTTTGGTCTCTTGGATCTCTCCTACAGTGGAGGTTCTAGTCTGGACAGGCATGAAGAGTTTTTCAAGCTTTCATGGTTGAACAAACTGAAGACCAGAGGGTTCTTGAGTTGTTTGCGCAGTCTTTGCGTAGGATAGAGTCTTAGGCTTTAAGTCTTTGTAGTTTTCTTTCCTTGTTGCATCTGTTTTCCTTCATTCCTCTTTTGTAATCCTTCTTGTTGAAATCAATGAAAAGTTATTTATGTTTCTTTCCTTTTGTCTCTTGCTTTACATCTGAATCTTTTATGGTTTTTGATGTTATGACAAAAAGGGGGAGAAAATATATGATAAATGATCTGATTAATATTATCAGTTACCGAGTAAAAAGGCTCCACATTTACTAACAGAACTTGCAAAGTTCTATGTTTTTAAGTTGTGTTGTTGCAGGAATCAAAGATTCAAGGTCAACATAAGAAGCAACAAAATGAATCAAGCTCTTGGATTCTTGAAACAAGCTGAGTGCTAGGAAGCTTCAGAATCAGAAGCAGGAAGGAAGAATGATCAGAAATAGCTCTTGGATTCTTGAAGCAAGCTGAGTGCTAGGAAGCTTCAGAATCAGAAGCAAGAAGGAAGAATGATCAGAAATTCTGATAATAGAATATGATCCAAATCATTGTCTATTTGCTCTGATACATTGTCTATTGGATCTGATATATTCTATATGGCTTATATGGCTCTGATACATATTTTGTGTTCTGATACACATTTTATGTTCTAACTCATTCATGCTGACTTTTGTCGTTTAGTTTTGTTCTGTAACATTTCAGGATGTAGAGATGCTCTGATGATGCTCTGGCACATTCAACAATGTTCTGATACAATCTAGCATGAAGTGATGTAAGAAGAAATTCAAAGCTCTGAAGCTATCCGAGGGAAGCAGAAATCAGAAGCTGTGAATGTTCTAAAGATCCAGAAAACTCAAATTCTGAAGTTGTCCTAAATGGAAGCATGAATCAGAAGCTGTGAATGTTCTGAAGATCAAAGAAATTCAAGTTCTGAAGCTGTCCTAAATGGAAGCAGGAATCAGAAGCTGTGAATGTTCTGAAGATCAAAGAAATTCAAGTTCTGAAGCTGTCCTAAATGGAAGCAGGAATCAGAAGCTGTGAGTGTTCTAGGGATCTAAAGAAATTCAAGTTCTGAAGCTGTCCAATGGAAGCAGAAGTCAGAAGCTATGAATTATCAGAAGTCAGAAGCTATGAATTATCAAAAGACAGAAGCTTATGTGATCGTCTCTACCGAAATAATCAGGGAAGTATTTTATTATTAAAGTTCTTCGAGTATTTATTTCAGGGGGAGATTATTCATCTCAGGGGGAGATTTTTAATCTCAGGGGGAGACATATTCACATGCTTATGCTATAGCTGTGTAATTTGTCTTTAGCCGTCTGCTCTTTCTGATCGCAAATTCATATCATTTATATATGTTTTTGTCATCATCAAAAAGGGGGAGATTGTTAGAACAAGATTTGTTCTGATTAATATTCTTAGTTTTGATGATAACAAGGATATGAATTTTGTGTGAGATAATGTGGTACTCTAATACATTGAGATTTCCATTTCAGGAAATATATAAAGAGTATGCACAAATCAGCGCTCAGAAGCTTTGTCTCAGAAGGTTCAGCATGCAACATCAGAACATGGTCTGGCAAGACATCAGAAGATGGTCAAGGCAGAATCAGAACATGGGTCTATGAAAGCATCAGAAGAACTTGAGATCAGAAGCAGTAGCACTGAAGTTCTGATGGTATCACGCTCAGAAGCACTTCAAGGTCAGAAGACAAGAAGATGCTTTGCACCAAGCTGTTTGACTCTGATGATTTTCAAACGTTGTATTCTCAAACGTCAGATCAGAAGAAAGTACAAGTGGCAGGCTACGCTGACTGACAAAAGGAACCTTGGAAGCTATTAAAGGCAACGTCAGTAGACACAGCGTGAACAAGGCTCGAGGTAGTTGACAAAAGCGTGAAACATTAAATGCAAAGCTGTACGGAATACGCAAAGCATTAAATGCGCTCAACGGTCATCTTCTCAAACGCCTATAAATATGAAGTTCTGATGAGAAGCAAGGTTACCAATTCTGAACGAAATTATTCTGAAAGACTTGCTGAAACGCTGTTCAAATTCAAAGCTCAGAAACTTCATCTTCATCAAAGCTCACTACATTGCTGTTGTAATATATTAGTGAGATTAAGCTTAAACGTTAAGAGAAATATCACTGTTGTGATTATAGCTTTTCAGAAGCATTTGTAATACTCTTAGAATTGATTACATTAATTTGTAAGTAACTAGAGTGATCAAGTGTTGATCAAGATACTCTAGGAAGTCTTAGCTTGTGTCTAAGCAGTTGTAATTAGAGTGATCACGTGGTGGTCAGGATACTCTAAGAAAGTCTTAGCTTGTGTCTAAGCATTTGTTCCTAGAGTGATCAGGTTGTGATCAGGATACTCTAGAAGACTTAGTCGCGGACTAAGTGAAAAACCATTGTAATCTGTTGCGATTAGTGGATTAAATCCTCAGGTGAGGTAAATCACTCCGTGGGGGTGGACTGGAGTAGTTTAGTTAACAACGAACCAGGATAAAAATAAGGGTTAAATACTATTCACCCCCTGCCAAAGTAGCGAGATTCGGTTTTCCCCCTTATTAAAAAAAAATTTAGCCTTCGCCCCTTAGAAAACAAGATTCTGTTTCCAGGAACCCCCTATCACCTGTTTGGCTGGGAGAATCTTGCTGATTGGGCGCCTGATTTCCTTGTTTGGCTGACGTGGCTGCTGCATTTCCTTGTTTGGCTGACTGGACATATTGTATAAGCAAAACGCAATTAAAAATATTGCCACTCCCAGGATTCGAACCTGGGACTCTTAGTTAAAGAGGAACCATGCGCAACCAACTGAGCTACTGCTTTTTCTTGATATATATTGTTTCAAACTCAACTTATATTTAACATATTAATACTAACCATATATAACAATTGAACTAATAATCTGGGCTATTATTATACAACAAGTTAATACTAACAAGTTAATATACAACATTATAGTAAAATTAACTGAACTAATAATCTGGGCTATTAATTTACAACAAGTTAATATACAACATTATAGTAAAATTAACGTTGTATACAAGGATATTATTAAGTTACTAATAATATCTAATATTAAAAAGTTAATTAACGTTGTATATTATCAAATATTAAAAAGTTAATTAACGTTGAATAATATTAAATATTAAAAAATTACTGTATATATAATAATTTTATAATAATTATATAATTGTATTATTTAATAATTTATATAAACTTTTTTTTTAATAATTTTAATAACCGTTTTTAATTAACGTTTTTAATTAAAGTTTTTATTCAGTTTAAATAATTTATATAAACGTTTTTTTAATAATTTTATTTAAATGTTTTTTTTAATAATTTTTTTAATTAACATTTTTTTATAATTATATAAATGTATTATTTAATAATTATATAAATGTATTATTTAATAACTTTAATAAACGTTTTTAATTAACGTTTTTTTTCCAGTTTTTTTAATTATTAATTATTGCTCAGTTTTATAATTGAAAAATATAATTAGTTTTATAATTATTGCATTATCTATATTTATTTTATTTAATTAATATATACAATAAGATTATGTTTTTATATTAATTAAGAATTATTTAGTTAATATATACCTTTGAAATTAAAACAATAGCTGTATTAATTATAAAAATGTTAATAAAATAAAAGAATTAATAAAATAAAAACGTTAATAATTATAAAAATGTTAATAAAATAAAAACGTTACTAAAAACGTAAATAAAAACGTTAATAAAAATGTTTTATAAATTTTTTAACATTTTAAACATTTTATAAATATTAATTTTTTAACATTTTACAAATATTAATATTTATAAATATTAACGTTTAACATTTTACAAATATTAATATTATCTTAACGTTAAAATTATCGTCCACTTTTTAATAATGAATTTGTAATATATATAAATTTGTAATATATACAAATTTGAAAAATAATAAAAATATATATTGTTACAAAGTCCAGTTTTTAATGAAAACGTTTTATAAAATTTTTAACATATTGTTAGTATATTTTTTAAACCCAGATTATTAGTTCAATTGTTATATATTGTTAGTATTAACTTATTAAATATAACTAGAGTTTGAAACAATATAAATCAAGAAAAATCAGTAGCTCAGTTGGTTGCACATGGTTCCTCTTTAACTAAGAGTCCCAGGTTCGAATCCTGGGAGTGGCAATATTTTTAATTGCGTTTTGCTTATACAATATGTCCAGTCAGCCAAACAAGGAAATGCAGCAGCCACGTCAGCCAAACAAGGAAATCAGGCGCCCAGTCAGCAAGATTCTCCCAGCACAGCCAGCCAAACAGGTGATAGGGGGTTCCTGGAAACAGAATCTTGTTTTCTAAGGGGCGAAGGCTAATTTTTTTTTAATAAGGGGGAAAACCGAATCTCGCTACTTTGGCAGGGGGGTGAATAGTATTTAACCCTAAAAATAACTGTGCATATTGTTTTTATCGTTCAAGTTTTTAGAATACACTTATTCAAACCCCCCCCCCCCCCCTTTCTAAGTGTTTTTCTATCCTTCAGGTATCCATGTCATTTTACATTTAGGAACACGAACATTTCTGATATGACAAAGACCCCTAATTGACCCTTATCACAATGATAATGACAAATAAGTTTAGATGAAATGCTTCTTATATTTCTCCTAGCGACATGAGGGCTTTCTAAAAAATCGTCCCTCTATCACTTGAAAAACTAGAACTTGTAGCAGATTGTGAAATAGCACGAGCTAGTTGTCCTTTGAGAGTTTCAATTTCATGTTTTAAAGTTGGACAAATAACACACTCTAATTTAACTACCTTCTTAACTAAAGTGTCGCAGACAGTAAAACGCTCATCAACTAGAGATGTATGTGCTTCCTTAAGGGAATCCAAAGCGATATTAATATCATTTATCTCCTTTTCAAGTTTTAAAATCATTTCTTTTTGGAGATTTTTTTCTTAAAAGTGTTTATCGAATCCGCACATATATATATATATATATATATATATATATATATATATATATATATATATATATATATATATATATATATATATATATATATATATATATATCATTAAAAACTTTCGATAATTCTCTATCCGTTTATGATGCTCGGCGACACTTGGAAAACAGTTCTATAATGTCTCGATTTTCCACACTCATAACATGTAATAAGGACTCTATGGGAGATCATTTGTCTAGTCGACAGCAAATTAAAGGGTGAGGTATCCTTGCAATCATGGGCAGCTTGTTTAATTATTTCAATCATTCCTTTAGGGGGGATGGATTTATATGGGAGTTCCCTTTGGTTGCAAATGTCTCAATAAAGACTTATTTCTTTTTATTTATGCTTGTTGTTGTTTAATGGTTTGATGGTATTTCCATTTGGGAACAATTTGGAAAATGTGTTTTCTGTATCATCATGCATAAAAAAGAAAATTTCATTTTATAAAAATTGAAAACACAAGATTAAACAAAAATGATAATAAGAACCTCATGTGTTTAAAGAAATGTGCAATTGAACTAAAACATAAACCAAGACTTCAAATCTATAAAAATAAATATTCTTTTGTGCCATGACCATATTTCTTTGTCATTTTATGAATGTCCTCCTTGTTATTGTAATGACCTTTTGACCCACCCATGCCGATTTTGAGTCTCGCTCGTATATCTTTCAGGTTGATGGTAGTGTGTTCGGTGACTTTTTCTTCGTCTTTTGCTTTGTCTTCAAGGAGAAAGTCCAATTACCTTTTCTATTTAAATTCTTCTTCCTCCTACTTAAGATGATTTGGTATCTCATGAAGAACAAACTTAAAATCCTCTAGAGCCAGTGTTACAAGAACTAATTCCTTTGCGAAGATCCACTAGAGAAAGGAGAAATGCAATTCTAGATGACTACATAATCTTTCTCCAAGAATATAAGTAAAATAATGATATGATGGATGATGATACAATCAATTCCCATCAAGCCATGCATGATTGCAACTTAGAAAAGTGGATTAAATCAATGAAGCGGAAGTATAAGTCCATGTAATACAATAAAATTTGGGAATTTATCCCATTACCAGAAGGTGTGAAACCCATTAGTTGCAAATGGAATTTTAAGATCAAGTGGGATTATAACGATAATGTGGATAGATGTAAGGCTCGTGGCTAAGGGTTATACTCAAAAGGAAGGGATTGACTTTAAAGAGACTTTCTTTCCAGTTTCATCGAAAGAATCTTTTAGGAAAATCATGGATCCTATTACACATTATGATTTGGAACTCCTTCAAATGGATATCAAGGCGGCATTCCTCAATGTCAATGTTATCAATATGCTTTATATGGTGCGACCAAAAAACTTTGTGTCATGATACTCAAAGAATATGGTTTTCAAATTGACAAGCTCCATTTATAGACTAAAGAAGGCATCATGTTAGTGGTACCATAAGTTTCATGAAGTACTTCTCTCATTTGGTTTTAAATTAAATGTTGTTGAAGATTATGTATGTCTCAAGTTAAGTGGGAGAAAGTACATATTCTTAATCATGTATGTTGTTGACATATTGCTTGCCTCCAATGATATGGACATGATGCACGAAACTAAAAAATTCCTATCAAGAAAATTCAAAATAAAAGATCTTGGTGACACCTCCTTTATATTAGAAGTCCAGATACATAGAGACTGGTCTCAAGGTATTCTAGGATTATCACAAATGAGCTATATAGATAAGGTACTTAAAAGGTTTGACATGCAGGAGTGTAAACTAGGGGATACTTCAATTGCTTTGGGAGATAAATTTAATCTCATTCAGTGCCCAAAATAAACTTAGAAATTCAAGAAATGCAAAATATTCCTTATGCGTCAACTATAGCGAGTCTAATGTATGCCTAAGTAAGTATGCATCTTGATATTTCATTCATAGTTGGGATGTTAGGCATATATTTGAGAAGTCTAGTCATGGATCATTAAAAAGCAGCCAAAAATGTTATGAGGTATTTAAAGAGAACAAAATATTATATGATCACATATAAGGGGTCATACCAGTTGGAGAGCACTAAATTCTCTAACTCAAATTTTCCTGGATGCCAAAACATTAAAATATTCACTACGGGCTATATGTACATGTTGGCTGATGGAGCAATTTCTTGGTGCAATGCCAAGCAAAATCTCATAACTTCATCCACCGTGGCATCAAAATTTATAGCATGTTATGAGGCATCCAACCATGGGTATTGGTTTAGGAACCTTGTCACTAGGCTAAGAATTGTAAAAATAAATCATTTGTCCTATACTCCAACATTAATAGGAGCTCAACCAAGTCAAAACATATTGACATTAAGTTCCTAGTTGTTAAGGAAATGGTACAAAATGGACAGATTTTCATAGAACACATAGGGACAAACTCCATGATAGAAGATCCTCTTACAAAAAAATCTTCCACCCAAGGCCTTTCACGAACACACTGCTCATACGAGTGTTATACTGTTTGAGGAATATTTAGTTCAGTGGGAGTCATTCATTTATGAATTTTATTTTTATGCTTTGTATGATATAGGCATACTCTTGTTTTCAATAATTTTTGGTTAACAAAATTTGATATTCAACTATTTATCCTTTTTACAATAAGGTAATTGAATGATCTCACTAAAATAAAGTAGAACCAGTTGGAAATTGACATGTTCATACCAACGTCATGTGGTTTTCATGCTACATATTACATGAAGAACCTATGTCATTTAGTTATATTATATAACTATTAGTGATCATTGATGGGTTTTAGTTATTATTGATATAACAAAAATCACTTTGGTTTTGTATACTCGTATGACCAATGGCATAATAATTTGGATATGCTTGTAGTTTATAATGGAAAAAAATAAACTCTTAAAGTCTAACACGAGTGTAAAGTTACATATGTGACCAGTGAGAGATTGTTAGAATTTTGGGTCACAAATGTAATATTACGTGTTATGGTCATTATTTAATTAGCCAAAGTTAAAGTGGTCTAATTAATATAAAGTTTATGGCTAAGTGCATATATGTCATAAAAGGTTATTGTGTAAATATAATAAGTCAATATCTAATTTGACGAGGGGTCAAATTAGAATATTGAAAACTAAGAAATAACCCTACGGTTATTTATATGGATTATAGTCCCAATTTGTAGAGTAATTGACAAAACACGATTTAGTAGGATTCAGTTTTCATCACCATCAGAAGAGATTAAAGAAACCATAAGGAACTCTAGAAATCAGAAGATCGCATACCGTAACCTTAACGATTCCAATAGCAAACTCGGGTATGCTTCAGCTTTCATTCTCTGACTGAATTCTGGTATAGGTTTAAGGGATATGAGTCGGTGGCATATTTGATTCATAGGGATTATTTTAGAGTTTTGTTCTTGATTTTCATATATGTAGAAATCATTAAGTTATCCAAATGATCTAACAATATACTTTTATTCTTTTGTTAGTAGATTGTTAAAGGTTTTTAAGGACCTGATTCCGATACTTTTTGCGAACTTAAATCTAGGTTGAAGCTCAAGACTTGGAAAATATTTCTTCATCTTTTCATTAACATTCTTAATTAAAATGACATCTTTGTTAAATCTCACGATATATAACTGCAAGGGTTAGTCATTTTTTTGCCTTATTGAGCGTAAGCTCTCTGCTAATTTTTTATGACTTTGCAAGACTCTAAAATAAGCTGTGAGTCGCTCGTAAAGTTCTCTCCATGTTTCGATGGATTCATTTATCAAGCTCTAAAATTATGCAATAGTATTGAACTTCAAGGTAAGACTGAACATCTTACACTTCTTTTATCCTTTTTCCATATTGCACATATGGAGTTCAAGAGGATATATACGAGTTCCACATGCTTGTCGGAATTTGTTGTTCCATTGAATGTATTCCACCCCAATGGTTTACAAAGCTCTTTGCAAATAGAATATTCATTTATCCTTATGTTGAACGCGTCTCTAAAAGGAGTATTTTCATCGCCCTCAAAACCATCTAATGAAGATGAGTGTAAGGTATATCTACGACGATGATGAGGGTGCCCAAGGCGGTATCCTTGTGCCTTAGATTTGGAGAGTGAATGTCTTCGGGGTGTTAGAGAACGAGCTATGTACGTCTTATTGTCAACAAGATGGTTCATCGTAATCTTCATTGTGATACGTTAATATTCCACCATCGACCCAAATAATGGAATCCATCACTTATTTTCTAGATGCTTTTAGTTAATTTTAGATTTCTAGTGTGTTACAACTAAGAAGATGATGTCCTCGATCTCAACCCGATGTCATGACAATGACTTCATCATTTAGTGATCATCTGATGGTTCATTCGTTGAGACTTTCAGAACTCTCTTCATTAGGACGAATCATAACTAATGTGGCTTTGGGATTGAACTGGAACAATTATCAATTAAAAATAAAAAATAAAAATAGTGTTTTAAATATTATATATTATTTATTTAGTTTAAAAAATTAGTATATTTTATAAAACAATGTTTTCAAATCTTATAAATTTTTTTTTTCAAAAATTCCAAAAAAGAAATTAGTAAAACTATTCTAACACAACAAGTAGTGTTGCAAATTATTATTAATAATTAATAATGTGAGTGTGTTCAAAAATGACAAAGAAAATATGCTATGATTTGAATTTTGAATTTGGAGAGTGGCAACTCTTCATGAAATGTTGCAACCGTTGGTGAACCATGCTGTGGGTCAAAAGTCATAACTCTTGGAAAAGAAATTGTTTCACCAAGGGTCGCTACCTTGTGAAACAATATCAGCATGGCCTATAAAATCATAATTTCGGATTCAGAATTCTCATCACAAAAAAACCGAAAATCCTCTAAATAATTCCAGAGCACTCTTCTGCATTCGAGTTTTTCACCCGTCTTGTGCAGACTCGAGAAGGCTGAATTATCCTGGGTATTCCTGCGTAGAAACTCCAAGACAAATTGGGAGTGCTTGAAATACTATAAGGAAAGTGTTCTGTGTACGATTCTAGCCTCGATTCCATTCGGTATAAATTGATTTTTCTAACAATCTTATAGTATTTTAAATAATGGTAACCGAGGCGGTTTTCGTATCAAGAATCACGAATAATAATCACCATCATGTGAATCCGGATTATAGTATGACAAATAATGGCATTCGAGGTTTTAGTTTCAAGCATCAAAGAGAGAAACTCAAGCTAGAACACAAGACGAATCGTTACTATGGATCTGATCATAATCAATATTGTTATTTTCAGGTAGTCAAATCTATGTTTCAATGAAACTTATTATTATAAGACATATAGAGATCATTTAAAGATGATTCATAACGAGATGTAGAATTTTGAGAATCTTATCGCGGAGGATAAGGAATTCGAGTCGTACAAATAAGAACCTTGTGAAGAAGGTTCTCTATGGATTGTTGAAATACAAACAGAAAGTTCACCAATGATTGTTGAAAAACAAATCAAACTTAGAATTGGCGGAAGGTCTAAAAGGCTAAGGATTTAGGACCCAAAAAAATCGATTGTCGGCATATTTCTTGTATTCAATAGAAGAAAAATGTGAGAATTTTGTTCGTAAGATTCCTATTATTCTTCGAGTGGAAGATGATCCTAAAGAGTTACAATAAAGATGTAATTTCAAGGGACTTCTCTTGGAATGATGTTATCCAAGATGAAATGAATTCAATAATGTCAAACAACACTTGGGAACTTGCAAATCTATCTAAAGGGTAAAAACCCATTGGATAAAAATGAATGTTGAGAAGGAAGTATCATAGTGCTATACTAAACACCTACAATGATATATTAGTATCCAAGGGTTTTAGACAAAAAAGAAGGTGTTGATTATTTCGACACATATGCACTAGAATCAATCACAACGAAAATTAGAGTTTCCTTTGCACTAGTTTCTTTGCATGATCCTTTAGTTCATCAAATAGATGTCAAAATGACATTCCTAAATGGATATCTCGATGAGGAGATTTGCATCGGAAAACCATAAGGTTATGTGTTTCCCGGTGATGAACAAAAGGTGTAGAAATTTGTCAAAAACTTGTATGGGATTAAAACAAACATCGAAACAATGACATTAAAAAAATTTGACTTTGTCATTACAAGATTCACCAATTAAGGGGAGACACCCACTTAGAGGAAGAATTTTCAATCTTATCAAAACAAGAATTCAAAGAGTTTGTCATCATCAAAAAGGGGGAGATTGTGAAGAATATATCTTATATTTAGTTTTGATGAAGACAAAGATTATCAAAAGGATCAAAAGTGTCATGCACATCAATGATGTAGTTAATCAAGAAGGTTGAACATAGAAGTTCAAGAGAATATTTGAGAGAAGTGAACATAACTAAGGTACTCATTGCAATTTATATTGTACCATTTTAAATTGCTCATAATTTTATCTCTCACTTCATCTAAAAACCTTCTTGAATCACCATGCATGATTATAAAAAAAAAATCGTTCTTCATATGATTCTTGTGACAAGTGTTTGTACACAAAGTCATGTGAGAATATTGTGATATTCCTTTGTCTCCATGTTGATTATATGATTAATCACTCACAACGAGATGAATGGAATTTTAGAAACAAAGAGGTTTCTAACTTCCACATTCAAGATGAAAAATCTTGAAATAGTGGACACTCTTTGCGATCAAAGTAAAGCGAAAGAGTGGGGGTTGAGAAAACCACATTCAAGATGAAAGATCTTGGACTAGTTGACACTCTTTTGGAGATCAAAGTAATGCAAAAATAGTGGGGGTTATGAACTTAGTCAAAGATACTTTGAGAAAGTTCTTGATAAGTTCAAACTATCACGTTTTAAGAAAGTGAATATTCAATTTGGTCTTAGTGTCAAAATGATGATGGAAGGGATGTGGCTATATTAGAATACGCAAGTGAAATTGGTTTTCTAATGTAATGTTCTAGTATAATATATTATATCCGACATAACATTTGAAATTAGAAAATGAGTAGATTTACTAGCAATGCAAATGGTCATCACAAGGATTTTGATTATCTTTTAAAAACCAAAATCTTGACCTCCATTATGGTAGGTTTCATTCCATATTAGAAGGATATACCAATATGAGTTGAATATCGAGTATTGGAGATCATATAGTTATAATTAAGTGGATATTTACACTAGTTGGGGGTGATATTTCTTGGAAGAGCAAGAAACAAAGATGCATCACTCTCTTGACCATGGAGCCATAGTATATGGATCTCGCTGCCACTGGTCAAGAAGTTGAATGGTTGAAGGACCTTCTGTTGGAAGTTCCATTGGCTGAAGACAATGTTTCAAAGGTGTTAACACAATGTGATAGTCAAGCCAATTTATCAAGAGAATTCAGATATGTGTAAAATGAAAAGTCTGGGGACTGAGGCCGTAGACATTCTTTCGTGAGAAAATTGATTAAAAATGTAATCATTTAATTCACATATGTACGATCGATCTATAATTTTGAATGATTCATTTACCAAACTACTGGTCAGGGATTTAGTAAAGACAACCTCAAGAGGTGTGAGGTTGAAACTCCTTGAATAAGTGTTCCAACAATGATAGCAACCCAATCTGAAGTTAATACATCTTAACCTAAGATTCAATGGGCAACAACAAGTCGTTGATTTGGAAGTTGGTGCAATATTTTGTGACAATGTTGACTATTACATAATTGAGGGTTGAGTTTTTAAAACTCTTAATGAACTTCACCTATATGAATTTCAAGATGGTGCCGTCTTAAAGTGAGAGTTGGAGTTTCTCTCATGAAAAATTCATGAAAACAAGAAAAGCACATGGCCATAAATAGTGCTAGGCGAGATATGTAGGCGAAGAACCTTTAAAGAGTGTGTGTATAGTAACGCCGGTCTGATCACGTGGGATAACGGTTCAAAGCATAGCTACCTAACGTTCCGATTAGGCTTTGCGTTGTCTTTACTAAGGTTAAGTTCAAATCGAAAGATACTTAACCATATTAACACTCTTTTGCTTTCTATATTCTGGAATTAGACTTGTCATTATTAGAACAAGTGGGGAATTGTTGCAAATTATTAATAATATGAGTGTGTTCCAAAATGACAAAGAAAATATGTTATGATTTGAATTTTGAATTTGGAGAGTGGCAACTCTTCATGAAATGTTGCAACCGTTGGTGAACCATGCTGTGGGTCAAAAATCATAACTCTTGAAAAAGAAATTGTTTCACCAAGGGTCGCTACCTTGTGAAACAATATCAGCATGGTCTATAAAATCATAATTTCGGATTCAGAATTCACATCACGAAAAAACCGAAAATCCTCTAAATAATTCCAGAGCACTCTTCGCTGCATTCGAGTTTTTCACCTGTCTTGTGCAGACTCGAGAAGGCTGAATTATCCTGGGTATTTCTGCGTAGAAACTCCAAGACAAATTGGGAGTGCTTGAAATACTATAAAGAAAGTGTTCTGTGCACGATTCTAGCCTCGATTCCATTCGGTGTAAATTGATTTTTCTAACAAGTAGTGCTTAGAATAGACAACATTATAATATACAAATATACATTATATATAGTTCAAAAAAATCAAGTGTTTATAATAAAATCAAATATAATGATATTTTAAAATGAATTATTTTTGAGGAAAAATTAATTTATTTTATTAATATTATTTTTTGAAAAGAAAAGTTGGTCCTATATATTTAGCAGTTGGATTCCTAAATTGTTGGAGGTCAAAGAGGCAAGGCTTTCGCTCTAATTGGCGCAATTAAAATGGATCCAACTTATTGATTCTCCCAAATATTTGCCTCAAACTCAAAGTAAATTCTAAAATCACATCGTATATTCATCCTCATACACATTTGACAGAATTTAAGTTAATTATTTTTAAAATTATTAAATGAGTCTAACAAAAATACAAAATAGAATACATTATCATAATGCAACGAACCAAAATTCGAATTCTGAATCATAGATTGTAGTCAACGTCGAATATGCTACCTCAAATAAATAAAACATATATAAAATAAAAATTCTAAAAGTATATAAAAGAAGAGTATCATAAATAAAAGGTAAATGATCTTGTGAAATTGAAACCAATTTCCTTATCACAAATCCGTGATGTTGATTGCATGAATCCAGCTCATTACGCGCAATGCTGACCTTTTTTATTACAAACATTGCATTCATATCTCATTACTCACCACCACCATATACATATTTTATTTATAAATTATACTATATTATTATTATACATCATGTTCTCCATTATAATCATTCCAATACTCAAATAAATTATTGACCTCTCATTCTCATTCTCATATTCTCAAAGTATTACAAGAGAAGGAACAAAAGTGATGATGTTGGTTAAAATGTCTTTCTTTATACTACTAAAATAAAACCTTAATTAACTATCACGCTCCAATCACAAATTAACATTGCTTTTTGCTCAAAACAAAGAAATTAAACTTTGCTTTGCTTTTCATTCTTTCCTACAAATGTCTCATTGATATGAACATCATTACAAATTGATATACAAAATGTGTGTTGTAATCTTTGGAGTGTTGAAATTGTATTGATTTGTGACATTTGAAAAATGAGAATGTTTTGTAGACAAATAATTGTTTATAATGGAATGAAAAGTATGGTTCACCTATCTACCTAATTATTGTGTCAAAGAAACTTTTTTTGGGGACCAAAATGTCAAAGAGGTTTATGAGTTGAAGTTGATTGTATAAACAATATTTACACAAGTAATTATATGTTGTTATATTTCTTGATATAAATTATATTGTTATTATTTACTTTTAAAAATAATTTTTTATTTGAGAATCAAACACAAATTAAATTTAAAAGTCGAATTCTCATTAATTAAAAAGAGTAATCAAATATAAAATAACGGAATCCGAATCACATTATAAGGAAAAATTGTTGATAAGAGAAACATAAATGATAAAACAATACAAAATGAAAAGGAATAGTGCACTCTCTATAATAAATAAATAAAAAACAAATGAGACTAAATTATTAGTATGTTTGGTTTGATTTTTGGAAGAATTAAAAATACTTTTAAAGATGTAGTATTGATTTTTGAATGATTTTGAGGCGTTTGATTTATCTAAAATAAAATTATTTTTCTCTAAAAATAATTTTATTTAAAGTTAAAATTTGTATCTTTTGAATTGAAATATGATTTTAGATCACTTTTACATAAATATATTGGATAATTATATGAATTTACGGAGGAAAATCTTAAATATGTTATCAAACACTTTTGAGAAATCCTAATAAAACATATTACATAAAGCCATAGGATGTGTACCTTCATTCATACTCTTAACACTTTTAATTATTTTATTTTATTCTTTTTTTTTAATCTAGTATCAAATGTTGACTCCTTCAACACCTTGTATTAAGAAAATTAATTTGAAATGTCCACAATTTTATTGGGTTAAAAGTAATATGTATGGGGTGTATCGAATGTGTTGAAGTATGAATTAAAACTTTAAGTGATAAAGAGAAAGAAAATATGTTTCAAAATTGCAGAAATCAGATGTCACATTGGAAGTTGACGAAGGCCAACAGTGGATCTGGTCGGCAACGATAGTTGTCAGATCAAATTTGGCGGGTGATTCAGTCTGTTGGGTATCATATCAAGCCCAAATAATTTTCGTGTAATGAAATTGGTTGTTTTGGCTTGTGGATCAGTTTGTCAATGAGTAGTTTTTTGGGCTTGTTAAGTATCTCTTGGGTTTCAACGGTTATAAATATGTATCTTCATCATTCTTCTCTTGGGTTTGAGAATCTTTGTAGTAATCTCAGAGAGGCAAGGGTAAATTCTTAAGAGCGTGTTCTTGAAATTTGAGAAATTCTTAGAGATATCTAAGGAGGATTGAGAAATATTTATAAACATTTTGAATCTGTGTGATTTATGTATAAAGAGTTGGAGAGATTGGAAAAACATGAGTATAAAATAAAGTTTGTTCTTGAGAATCTTAGTGACTATTTTATCATAGCTCATTTGTAATATTTTGTAATAACTCTTGAAAGTATATTGAATCAGAGAGTTGCGTGTGATTTATATATAAGGAATTGGAGAGATTGAAAAACACATGAATATAAAATAGAGTTTGTTATTGAGAATTTTAGTGACTATTTTATCATAACTCATTTGTAGTATTTTGTAACAACTCTTGAAAATATATTGAATTATAGAGTTACTCTCTCTTTCAAAGTAGGTCGTTTGATCAAAATGGATAAAAAATTTATTGTGTTTCTTATCTTTTATATTCTTCTGTTAAATTAAGTTTCTATGTAATTATCTTCTTCCGAGTTCTATAATCTCAGTCTGTCTTTTGATTTGTAATAGCTATAGGGACTATAATCCCATGTATCTTAACAGGAGTTGTGACGCTCGTACCCACTCTCTTATTGGTTTGCGCTATGCAATGAGCTCAAAAACTTAGTTGGGATTGTATCCCATTGATAATTCTCTATTTGGTAGGAATCTCTTTAATCCTTGTTCTCTTTAAATGAATTATTCTTTCCATAACAAAAAGTTTAGGTCTAATTGCACTGTGAGTTATTTTTACTATTTTTTTGGTGTGATTGAATATTTCAATTTTATAACAGAGAGAATAATAAACTTAGAACTTGTGTAGAGTTTTTTTTATTCGTTGGGCATCTACTTAGATGCATTCTCCCGATCTCTTTTCAAGTTAAACTCACAAATATCATCCGACTATAAAGCAAGCTTTTAGGAGAATGCGATGGACTCAAAAACTTGGATGGCATTGTATCTCATTGATAATTCTCAAAATTTTTACCTCATACCCTACTATTATCTCTCTACCCCTACATTTTTTTAAATATTCCAATTTTATCCTTTTAATTAATCAAATAGTCTTATTATTTAATATTTACCATTTCACACCTCTATTAAAGTGAACCGGATAACTTGCAATTGTGTTTTCCGGTTTGTAATCTTTCTTCACTGGATAACTTGCAGTCAAGTTTTATGGTATGCAATGTTTTTCACCAGATAACTTTCAATCAAGTTTTTCGGTATGTAATTTTTTCCGAATAACTTATGCAACAATGAAAAACCAAGTCCAAAAGTAAATAAAACCCTTACCTATTCTAATAAAATGGTTTTTGTAACTTATGAAAATTTGTATATCCCACACTTGAGAACCGTTGTCTAATATTGTAGATAACTATTTTATTAATTTTAGCCACGGTTTTTCTTGTTGTCTAAACTTTTAAAAAAAAAATCGGGTTAGTTAAAAATTATGCACTATCATCATTTCTAAATGGTTTTAGATCTTTTTCCTAACAACCCTTTTCATGTTTCCATCACATTTTGACTTCATCAAGATTAAATGTAGTGTATGTAACACCCCCAAACTACTTTTAAGATTACTGACTGACCCCACAACCACATGTGAGTGAGGAAAAAGTATGATGAAAAGACTCGTGTTGGTTTATGGGGTTAGTCGGTAATCCTGAAAGTAGTTTGGGGCATTACAGACACTACATTTAATCTTGATGAAGTCAAAATGTGATGGAAACATGAAAAGGGTTGTTAGAAAAAAGATATAAAACCATTTAGAATAATTATGGTGTATAGCTTTTAACTAACCCGAAAATTAAAAAAAATTAAAAAAAGTTTAGGCAAAAAGGAAAAACTGTGGCCAAAAGTAAATAAAGTTTAGGCAACAAGAAAAAATCATGGCCAAATGTAAATAAAATCGTTATCTGCATTATTACAAACCGGAAAACTTTACTGCAAGTTATCCGGTGAAGAAAAATTACAACCCGAATAACTTGACTGCAAGTTATCCGGTGAAGAAAAATTACAAACCGGATAACTTGACTGCAAGTTATCTGGTGAAGAAAAATTAAATATCGGAAAACTTGACTGCAAGTTATCCGGTGAAGAAAAATTATAAACCAGAAAACTTGACTGCAAGTTATCCGGTGCACTTTGGTAGGGGTGTAAAATGGTAAATATTAAATAATAAAATTATTTTATAAATTAAAAGGGTATAATTGGAATATTTTAAAAAATGTAGGGATAGAGGAATAATAGTAGGGGTATGAGGTATAATTTTCATAGTTCTCTATCTAGTAGGAATCTCTTTGGTCCTTATTCTCTTTGAATGAATTATTCTTTCCATAAAAAAATTTATCTCTAATTGCATTGAGAATTATTTTTATTATTTTTGGTGTGATTAAACATTTCAATTTTACAACTGAGAAAATAATGAACTTAGGACTTGTATAGAGTTTTTTTTGTGATTCGTTGATCACCTCTACTTAGGTGCATTCTCCCGATCTCTTTTCAAGTTGTATAAAGCAAGTTTTTAAGGCGAGGATGAATTCAACTTTGATTTGAAAATAATTCTTTACTTGCCACGAGCTTTTTTTGGTTTTTCAGCATTAGTATCTGACCCATTGGATCTTCTATTCTAGTTTAAGATTAGTTCTGACATCAAGTAGTTTCAGTATCTTCTCGATTGCAGTTGCAAGGATCAAACTGTGACCCCCTCTACTAAGTTCAATGTCAATTATCACTATACCAATTAACTATTGATTACTTTTAAGCTGTAAATTAAATTAATAAAAATATTGAATTAATATTTTTCATTTTGAAAATTACCTACCTAATAAGAGTTTAGTGATTTAGTCTACTTCTTTCAAAAGTTGATTTTGAATTCTAAGAACTTAAAGTTTTTCAATTATTTTAAAAGTTTATTTTTATGATATTATATTATTTTGTTAAAAATGTTCACAATATTTCAAAAAAAAAAAATTGATTAAAATAATTTGTCATATAATATTATTCTAAGTATTACATTATTTTAATTAAAATTTAAAAATTAATAAAGTTTAAAATCATTTTGAATATTTTTTTACAAAATTGATTTTTTAAATATATATTTTTAGAAAATAATATGCTTTTTGACCATATTTTACTCTTTAATATAAATATTTATATTACTATATGTCAAAATAAAATTTCTAATTTATAAAAAAAAAATCTTCTATTTTAAAAAATCATATAAAGTATTTCCCAAAATACAAATAAAAAAATTATTTCTTTTCTAAAGTTATAACAAATTTAGTGATATGATTAATATATAATTACTTAATTTAGGGTTTTAGTCTTAAAACTTTTCTCTAAACCAGCATGGTAAAACTTTCATACCTAACTAGTCTAATTTTTTTTATTTCCTAATAAAGCATATAATTCATTTATTTTAAAAGAAAAAAATACTTTAAAAATAAAAAAACAATAACAACAACATTAGTGCACACAAAATTTCGACAGTGATAAGGTAAGATTAAAAAAAAACAACATACGTGTCTTGTATTCTTGTAGCTAAATCGTGCTTGCCAGCTTTACTATTATACTCGGTTATGGAGGCAACATATATAAACAAATGGAATGAAACCCATTAGTTAAATCTTAAGAAAAATTCAAAATTGATTGGTTGCACATTGTTTTTGCTTTCTGGGTAGGCAGATTTTTTGGAAGTAAAGATTGACTCAGATGTCGGCGGATCCATGGTTGATGCTGATGCTGGTTTTCATCAGTATCTCTACTCTTGTCATCAATGGTGACACAGATCCAAATGATGGTAAGTGTCTTTTTCTTTGATCTTACTCAGTGGTTGCATTGTTCTGTAGTGATGGTTGTTAGTACTAGTTTATCTCTTTGTCTTTTTCTTAGGAGATTAATTTTATTTGGCTAAGGTTTACTTTTTGTTTTTGTTTTTTATTGGTTCTTGTCTTGTTGGATTAATGTGAAGTTTCTCAACTGATCTGTTGTCTACTGTTTATTTATTCAAATTGATTTCATGATGTTATTCCATATGGTTTATTCATTTGCTATTGATTTGAATTTCAATATATGAAACTTTTTCATTCATGGTTGATTTTCAGTTATTGTGTTTTCTTAAATTATTACCGGTATTGGCGTGCCAGTGTTTCAGATGATATTAGGATAGGAATTTTCATTATCCATATTTGTGATTTGTTGTGAATGTTCAATGCAGCCTCTGCTTTAATGGGTTTATATCAAAGTATGAACTCACCGGCTCAGCTAAATTGGCCGGTCAATGGCAACAACGGCAACAACGATCCTTGTGGACAGTCATGGACTGGCATCACTTGCTCAGGCAACCGAATCACAGAAATGTACATTCGCTTATGTTGCGTTATACGACTTCATTGTTATTGGTTTTTGTTATTCTATTAATGTCTGATGATTTTTTTGTTTGTTTACTTTTCATCAGTAAGTTACCTGGTCATGGACTAACCGGAACTTTGGCTTACCAGATACAATCCTTTTCAGCTCTGACAAACCTGTAAGTTAATCGTACCGATCATTATATATTATCCGGTTTTCCATATTTGATTACTATTATTGAGACCTTGCAACTTTTTTTCAGAGACATGAGTAACAACAATCTCGCTGGAACTTTGCCGTACCAGTTTCCTCAAAGTTTGCAGCACATGTATGTTTCAATATTTATATATATTGTTACTTCGGTTTTTTTTTGTTCTGGTATTGAAATTCTAACGTTCTTGTTACGATCTATTGCAGAAATCTTGCTAATAATGGTTTCAACGGCGGGATACCTTATTCTTTTTCCGATCTTGCTTCTCTTATAACCCTGTGTGTAATCATCTTGACTTCTTCTACTTCTCATTGTATAAACCTTTTACAAGTTATCTGGGTTCCTTTTTAACATTATTCTCGATAATGTAGGAATCTCGGTCACAATCAATTCCAACAAGGACTGTCTTTGAGCTTTCAAAAGCTTACTTCCCTTTCTACATTGTGAGATTTCTTCCCAACACTTCAAACATGTTAAAGTAGTGTGGTAAATCTATATCAAGTTTATGTGACAAGTCATGGCCACTCGATTATAACATCTATTATCGGTTTCAGGGATGTTTCTTTCAATTCTTTAACCGGAGACCTTCCTCAGACGATGAACTCACTTTCAAGCATAAACACCATGTAAATCTTCAATCCTATTTGTTTTTTTCGTTGTTAGTAATCACGTTGTTTTGATTGCATTCAAAGTTGACTCGTTTACATGTGTGTAGGTATCTACAAAACAATCAATTTTCAGGAACCATTGATGTCCTTGCGGATCTACCTCTTGATAATTTGTACGTCTTTTTTGGTTGTTTTGTATAACAACTTTGGAATATCCTTTCCTATTGTTTCGACCTAATTATGTTATCCGTTGTATTTAATTATTTTTCCATTCTAAAATGTTTCTTAGGAATGTGGAAAACAATCATTTTACAGGATGGATACCAGAACAGTTGAAAAACATAAACCTACAGTAAGCATTGCCATTGTCGGTAAATTCTTTAAGAATATGTTTTTTCAGCTATGTTTTATGAACTTTAAAGTGTTGAATTTAATGACACAGAAAGAGCGGTAATTCATGGAGCTCTGGACCTGCACCCCCGCCTCCTCCTGGTACACCTCCATTACCAAAAGACAAAGGTAGTCATCACAAGTCGGGTGGACATAACAGCCCGTCAGATTCTGGCTCAAGTGACGGAAGCAAAAATTCAGGTATAGGAGGTGGTGCCATTGCTGGAATAGTGATCTCTATCGTAGTCATTGGGGCAATAGTAGCATTCTTTTTGTTGAAGAAAAGATCAAAGAAGAAGAAGTCGTATCCGGATGTGGAAAAGCTAGACAATCAGCCCTTGGCTCCTTCAAATGAAGTTCATGGTCAGAATCTTGCATACTGTTGAGAAATTGTTTTTCGATCTTTTTTGAGAAACTCTAACTTGTATATACGATTTTGTAGAATTTCACAATATTTTTAGTCAAATTAACTTATTAGTATCTTTCATAATGTAGGAATGAATTCGACGCAAACTCCTTCGGTGATTGACTTGAAGGCATTTGATACTTCTGCGGCTGCAATAAGCCTTAAACCCCCTCCTAAATCGTTTGATGAAGATGAGTTTCCAAAGAAGCTCGCTGTAGTTAAGAAGACCGTAGCACCTCCTGCAAATTTGAAATCATATTCAATAGCTGACCTGCAGATTGCTACCGGAAGCTTCAGCGTGGATCATCTTCTCGGCGAGGGGTCTTTTGGACGTGTATACCGTGCTCAATTTGACGACGGAAAGGTATTTCTTATAGCTGTCCATGTCTTGAACATATGCATCTGCATGTTATTGGTTTTGATTCTTTTATTCATTTCTGAAAATATTGTAGGTTCTTGCCGTGAAGAAGATAGATTCATCTGTCCTTCCCAATAATCTGTCAGATGATTTCATGGAAATAGTTTCAAACCTCTCCCGTTTGCATCATCCCAATGTGACGGAGCTTGAAGGTTATTGTTCTGAGCATGGACAACACCTCTTAGTCTACGAGTTTCACAAAAATGGATCCCTGCATGACTTCCTTCACCTCCCTGATGATTACATTAAACCATTGATATGGAATTCACGTGTCAAGATTGCTTTGGGAATCGCACGCGCATTAGAGTAAGTTGTTTGTTAGTGCTAATAGAAGTTCTCAATTTGAAAAAATTCCCTCATAAATAGTGACCTAACTCTACTAACTTATCTCTTAGGTACCTACACGAAGTTTGTTCACCGTCAGTTGTTCATAAGAATATAAAGGCAGCAAACATATTACTTGATGCTGATCTGAATCCTCATCTTTCAGACAGTGGATTGGCCAGCTATATTCCAAACGCAAACCAGGTGATTCTATAATTTTGGCTTAAATGCAGTTTTGGTCTTAGCTGATTCACGATTTTAGTCTTGCCATTTCTATAATTATCAGAAGTTCTAACTTTTGCCTCATGTTCAGGTATTGAACAATAATACTGGATCCGGAAACGATGCTCCAGAAGTTGGATTGTCTGGTCAGTATACTCTTAAGAGTGACGTCTACAGCTTTGGAGTCATCATGTTGGAGCTTTTAAGCGGACGCAAACCATTTGATAGGTGAAACATTGGAATACCTTTAGCCTTAAGTAACAGCTTTTACACTGAAGCATGCTTCCAAACCATTTCTAACTGTTTTTGAAAGTATGCATTGATATAATGTTCTGTCTTTTCGTTTTCTGATTGTTGAATTATTCTCTCTGCAGCTCAAGGTCGAGGTTTGAACAGTCGTTGGTTCGATGGGCGACACCTCAACTCCATGATATTGATGCATTGGCTAAAATGGTTGATCCTGCACTAGAAGGACTCTACCCTGTCAAGTCTCTTTCTCGATTCGCCGATGTCATTGCACTTTGTGTTCAGGTAATGTACCATTGATCCTGCACTATATCCATTTGAATGATTAACACTGACGCATTGTTCTAATTTTTGTTTTGCTTTGGTGCAGCCGGAACCTGAATTCCGACCACCTATGTCAGAAGTGGTTCAAGCATTGGTTCGGTTAGTGCAGCGAACCAACATGAGCAAACGGACATTTGGAACTGATCAAGGAGGACCCAACCGTGATGATCAAGAAATCCTAGACATGTAAATGGAAACAAAATCTATGTGTTGATAGAATGGCTTAAAAGGGATATTATATAATTTGCATATCATTTTTCACTATTTCTTTTTAACCAGTTTCTTTGAGTGAGATTGATTTGTACCATTGATCATTGAGGCTAGACAAATTATTCATGTATTTTACACGACTATTTATTTTATTGATTGTATAAATCTCAATAATTTAATTGTTTGCAAACTCGAAGCTCAATTTTTAAATTAAAAAGAGCGTTGAAGGGAAAGGGAAGGAAGGACAAACTAATTGATGCGAAGCAACTTCAGCTTGATTAGCTAAAAAAAACTAACTTGTATGACAATTTTTAGCAAAGAAAACATAAAGTAGCTTAAGTATCACAATTTTTCGTAATAAATTGTATTTATGGTAAGTATAATAGTGTAAACGCTTCTCGCATTATGGAGTGCTTAAGTATCACAATTCTTGTAATAAATTGTAAATTTGGTAAATACAATAGTGTAAACACTTTTTGCGTTATGAAGTGCAAGATGATTTTTTCAATGTTAATGATGTAGAAAGTGATCTCTTTTCTAATCATGTAGTTGAGATATTTATAGGTTTGTACCTTAGATCAATTAGTTGCTAAAGGATTGGGCATAATATTCACTTGCTTGACAATATTGTAATATGAGGAACATATCTTTCCACTTAGTAGAGGGTGCGATTTCACTATTAGACAAGTGGTGTTGCGGTCACTTTTCTCCGTACGTGTGTTGACACGTCTTTATGCAATTGGGTTGTACCAACCAATCCATCCTCATTGGGCCAGACCGGGTGAGTTCACAAACTCTCTATGTCATGTCGTCTTTCCACGCCTAATCTCCTCTCGTGTTACTCCTGAGTCCGACATGCTATTAATCAGCCTCTAAGACCAAGCAAGGTTATTGCAGTTCCCTCAAACAAGAGGTTTGGAGGATCGATATAATTATGCCAAGGCATGTCGATTCATAGTCTCTTAAGCACGAGGTCTAAATGGGCAATGTGATTTAAGCTAAGTAACCACATTCCCTTGCCAACAAGACTGGGAAAGGCAAGTCCCTCAAGCAAGACATGGGAAAATGAGTCTTTCGTGTGAAACCTGGAAAGACGAGTCCTTCATGCGAGACCTAAGAAGGTGATTCCCTGAGGCGAGACTTTCATGGGTGAGTACCTCAGGCGAGGCTTGAAGGGAGTGTCACTGTTGGATTTCCTAAGGCACATGATGCATTTAATGCTACATAATGATGGATCTTCCTCGTAATGGTCCAAACGATGTAGTTCATTGATATGTTTGCATGCTAACAACATCGCTCGTTGATGTTTTACTCCTACATCAGTACGTGCATCTCTGCTCTTTGGTGATGATGGCATGTTTGGCCTAAGGGCTTCACAACTTTATAAATAGTTGAGTCATGGGTTTCTTTCTTTGTTGTCCTTTTTTGAGTTCATCTTCTACACTTCTTTAGGAAAATTCCTCTTCAAGTTCATATTCATAATCCACAATTGTTTCATATTTTGTCTTTCATTGTTTAGAAATGGCTATTATTAGGGAGTTAGACGAAAAACGATTATGTAATAGAACAAAGCACTCATGAAGGGGTTTGGGAGATGTGGAGGCATTGCGTAGAGAATGTGAAGCACTCGGATGGGAAGGTTGATTGGATACTCTTTAAGTTAGGAATGTTTGAGAGTTATGATAGTAATTATGATTCCAGCTACCATAGTTATAGTAATAATGACCCTCTTTAGCCCTATTCTTTTCCAAGACAAGCATGATCCTCAATGGCGGTTAATAATCCAAATTGTGGGAGTGTTGAAGACTTTGAAACCCTCTACATTCCTTAGGATAAATTGGCCTCATTTCACAATGGCTTAGATCTGTCTACCATTAATGAAGAAGGAGATGCATATTAGATCCTTGTACTAAAAAAAATGAAAGGGTCAATATGGAGGCGCGTCTTGGATCAGGGAGCGAGTTCTTTCATGTGTATCTCCCAGTGATCTATGATTTGGGGTGTTGATTTTATTCACTGTGTTCAAATATGTGGTCCTTAGGACCATGAAAGATGCCCCTTCTCAAATACAACTAAACGAATGGGCTTTCATCAAGGATTTGAGATCATATGTAGGCATTTAGATATTGCGCTATAGAAGAAATATTTTTTTTGTTCTACAGTACCAAAAACATAGATAAATATTGTTGGGTATCTATAGGCGCTCTAGCTAAAAGGGTTCTTCTCACCCTACATACATCTAAATATAAGAACTAGAAAGATAGAATTGTGAAGGTGTGAAGGAAAGGTGAACGCTTTAAGATCATATTTGAAAATACTATAAAGCATTGGTTCCCTTTGCATTGGACAAGTAAGCATGTGCCAATAAATTGTTATTGTTGTAAGTTCCTAATCGAGATGAAAAGAGAGGTTGTTGAGCTTCTGAGAAGTTATACGTCATGTCATGAGTACAAGGGAGGTGGTAGAGTACAAGGAGAGAGCGATGATGGTGATATGAATATTGATGATTATTTAAGTAAGTATCACGCGCAGTTGAATGTGATGCTTAGTGTGATTACTTTGTCTGACCTTTTTGTCTATTTTGTAGGGAGGATGACCCATATGATCATTTTCTAGAAGAGAGTTCTTCATGCGGAAAACAGATGAACGAGGTAAGGCGTGGTCCAATGACCCTAAGACAAATTACATGGGTTGGTAACCTAGGGCAAAAGGAAAATACAAAAAGAGGCGGCTATAGTCTCTTAAAGTTGTTGAGTCGGGGCGGACGAAGTGACACCCTTTTCAATTCGAACTAAGAAGAACAAGTCCTCTAAATACAAAAATACAATAGACGTGGATGTTGAAACCCCCATTGATCTTGAGGGAGTATTTTCCCATGGAACCACTTCATCAACTCCTTCAAGGAGTAAGGCGATGCCCTCTCTCTAAAATGAGGATTTTAACGCCATAGGTTTCGTAAGGGAACACATCAATTTCCTTTACCAACCCCTAATAACCAAAAAATAGTGAGCCATCTAGGAGCCAAGAAATGGCAAGTTTAGAGGAGGATCATCTTATGAGAAGCCTCTTTCTAAAGAGGATAATGTTTGACGGATACAACCATCCACACAAATATATGGTGAGCCTTTACACATGGCTAAATACTTAGAAGGAAGATCTCACCCAAATTCAGAAGTTATTGACCTTAGTCAATAAGGACCTCGATGAGGCATGACTTTTTGTTGACAAGTTAAAGGAGACACAAAGAGAAGGATGAAGCTTATAAGAAGTTGGGAGATAGTTGATCCAGGATCGAGCTGAGATCAAATCCCTGTAGAATTCTACGCATAAAGAAATCCTTAAAAAAAGCAAGCTGGAATTAGATCTGGATGACGCCAAAGAAGAGATAATCAATGTTGTTGATAAGGAATTTGAAAAGGCCAGGAGCAAGTGGCACATCTTACTCTGACCCGGACTTGGGTGAATTAGACCTATTTAGGATATTTTGGGATGGGCAGTTAGTAAATAAAAAGGTTGATTCCGGCAAAGAGGAGGTTTCCTCCCCTGAGAAAGAGAACAACACTACGCCCGAGACCGCTTTAATTAATGACGAAAGGGAGGAATATGTTCATGATGAAGAGTCCACCATGCCTAACACTTAGATTTTTCTTTCGTCAAGTTTTTATTTTAATGTTACCCTTTGAACGCCTTTTGTATTGTTTAAATCACTAGTATTATCGCCCTTTAAAGGTTTTTTTTATTCGCCCTTTGTGGTCTTAAGTGAAATATTTATGCATTTGGGCGATATGTTTATCAATTCTTGTGCAATAGATAATTCTCACTGCCTTTTCTAGATCGCATAAACGTTCATTTTCTATCCCAAGGTACACATCCGTCAAGGTGGCGATGATACTTCATAAGGAACAAATTATTGTACAATAGGTCATCGGTGATTCCTTATCAGGGATGAAGAATTTTGCCTCATACGGCGGCGACAATGATTTCTTATCAAAGATCTCAAAAAGTTGCCTTATAAGGTGACAATGATTCCTTATCAAAAATCAAGCAAAGCTGTCTCATTAAACTTTGAACCCGGCGAGATACTCTCTCGAAAACTCAAAGTTCACCTAATGGATATTGAATAGGCTAGTGGTTGAGATCTTTCGTTGTTTGTTTATCAAAAACTTGTGGATCAACTTTCTTGATAGCTCCTAATAGCTAATAACAGAATGTCTACGGAGGTTCATGTATCGCCTCAATGTTGCCTCCTTGAACGTGCCAAATAAAAGCTTGCATTTCAAGAAGACAATAACACATATTATCGCCATTTGAAGGCTAATGGAAGTGATGTGTTCTTGTGAATCACTATTTCCATCGAAAACTATCAAGGACTGTGATTTAAAGTTTTCTAGAACATAAGCATCCCAAATTCTGTCAGAGAAGGGATGGAGATTTTCATCACCCTCTAGTGGATCATTATCATGTTGTTGTTGAAAAGACAATGCGATGATTTGCAGAGCTTCGTCGTTGTCTATAGTGATCTGCTTCTCTATTATGGCCTCATCATCATCACCATTGTTGTTGTTGGCATTGCCTTGCCTCACCATTGCAGAAAGGTGATTTGGGCAACTTGTGTTTCAGATGAGTGTGTGATCCTAGTCAGGTTTATCGAATCCCACTATGACACCAAATATACTAAATATAAATATAATAGTCGAAACTTTGCTCGTATTATGGAGTGCAAAAAGACCTTTTTGTATTATAATTATGTAAATGGTCTATTTTCCAAACATGTAGCTAAGATTTTATAAAGTTGGCCCTTAGATCAAGCAAGCAGTGACTAAAGAACCAGACTAGGGCCGAACCAAGCCACATTATGTCGCCTGACACTTTCGCGGCCGGTTCATAAATTAAAAAAAAAAAATCATTTTTACATTCCATTTTTTTTTTGCTTTATGCACTATGGTTCCTAGAGGGATGAGCCTTAGTAATCGAGAGTTCGTACCGAGAGGTCATGGCACTAGCCAAGTATTGTTCCCACCAAGAATCGAACTTGATATTCTCCACACTTCATCCTTAGCAGGAGCTCGTTTCCCACTCGAACCCAATTGCTGGTTATTCTTACATTCCAATTTAGCTAAAGCATGAATGCATGAATCAGATTCACAAAAGAAATTATAACTTCATTTTTCAATTAACTTCAAGCAATCTTCTAATCTTGTCCACCAACAAATATCTCAAAATTTGTTATTCAATAACTACTCAAAATTGAAGATTGTTTTTCAATTGATCCTTTATATTGCTCACTATCAAAACGTGTTTCCTCTAACATGAAACACATGAAGCCGGCGAATGCTTTGGAAGGTGGAAAATGAATCCCATCGCAATTTCACCAACACTTCACTGTATTTCAAAAGATTCTAGCTATTGTTCAAACACATTCTAGTTCTTTTGCAGAAAGGATGCAATGAAAGGGACAATAACAAAGTTAAAAATAGAAGAAAAAATCTCTGAACAATTTTGGAAGTAACATTACGAAAACGTTAGCTACAGACAGAGACCTTTTAAGAGTCAATCATGAAATATGCATTCAAACAGACTAGTTTCACAAACTGCTCATTGAGGAACCATATGCCCTTGGAATAATTTTCACAAATGAAAATAAATATTGTCCGAGCAAATCATGGTCTCTGAAAAAATAACTCAATTGTAGACCATATATTTGGGAGTTGCACTGAACTTCTGGTATCCTTTGATGACTTTATTCACTGCATCAAGGAAATCCTTCTCTGTTACTGTCTTCCTTCGGGCACGGATAGCATACATACCAGCTTCAGTGCACACACTCCTTATATCAGCTCCTGGAGAGAACCAAAACTGTCTTGGTCAGAAAAGAAAGCTAATCTTTCATAACAAAGAAAGCAAGTTGCAAAACTTCCTCAAAACCAGAACAAGTTTTTAATAGAAGGATATAAGCTAGAATACTGAAGTACTTAAAAGACTGATGGTCAGAAGGTATAAGCTAAATTAACAATGGTCCAGTTGTTAAGATGTTCTTACCAGTGGAGTTTGGGCAAAGCCGAGCTAGAAGTTCAAAACGGATATCTCTTTCACAGTTCATGGTTCTTGTGTGTATCTTGAATATTTGTGTCCTACTCTCTAAATCAGGAAGGCCAAATTCAACTTTACGGTCCAATCGCCCAGGCCGCAATAGTGCTGGATCCAACGTGTCGGGCCTAGAAATTATGGACAAAACCCATTAGCAGGCAATTAAGGCATGCATTGCAGAGGTAAAACTTTCAAATTGAAGAAATGCACTCATGGTGCCATGAAACGCCAAAAAAAATGAAGTTGCAAACTAGCGATGCAACCTTTGATTTTATCTTTCTTTATCACAAGAGGATGGACAGACATCATATGACATAAAAGGAGAAAAAAGCATTTGGAGTGCAAACATTATTTATGGGGAAAATGACTTAATCCTGAGAAGCACTTAAAAATAATCTACAGTAAAATAGAGAACAAAGGGAAACCAAATAATAGTAAGATCAACTGACCTGTTTGTTGCCATCAAAACTTTGATGTTTCCTCGGGCATCAAACCCATCAAGCTGATTCACAATTTCAAGCATAGTACGCTGAACCTCGTTATCACCACCAACACCATCATCAAATCGCGCACCTCCAATTGCATCAACTTCATCAAAAAACACAATGCATGCCTTCTTTGAACGGGCCATCTACACGAGGTAACAAGTTCAATAAAAATGATACCGGATTATGGAAACGATGATCAAAACAAATCTAAAAGACTCGAACATTTACCTGAAATAGTTCACGAACCATCCGAGCCCCCTCACCAACATACTTCTGAACAAGTTCACTTCCAATGACTCTAATAAAACAAGCATCAGTCCTGTTAGCAACAGCCCTGGCTAATAGAGTTTTGCCAGTTCCTGGTGGACCATAACAAAGCACACCCTTTGGAGGATCAATTCCGAGCTTGACAAATTTTTCAGGATGAAGCATGGGGAGTTCAACAACCTAGGAGGGAAATTAAAAATTTAGTTACACCTGACTTATTTCCATTGTAATGTGGATATAAAAATTAAAAAAAAACTTACTTCACGCATCTTTTCAATCTGCTCCTTACAGCCACCAACATCATTATATGTCACATCTGGTTTCTCTTCAACTGTCATCATGGTAACACTTGGATCAATTTTTGGAGGCAATGGAATCTGAATCTGATATTTGTTTCTATCAACACTGCAATGATTAAATAAAGGTCAACCAAACATGAACACAATGTAATAATGATGTTACTCTTCTTCCCCTGGGTGATACTTTATTATGAGAGGAATTCATCAGATACATACCCAACACGCATTCCTTCCTCTATGTCGGTAGGGGAAACCTTGTCTCCTAGCCCAACAACAAACTATTATCACCAAACCAAAAGGTATATTAGAACAAACTTCATAAAGAAATGCAAATATTTGGCATATAAAATAATTAATCAGTCAAGAGCTGTCTTCTTAAACAAGTGATTCCTGACACTTGCAAACAAATATCTATCCAATATATAAAGGGAAATGGAAAATTTGTTGTGAAGTAGAGGCACCTTTGCAATCTGCTTCACATTGATGACATATTTGGCATCTTCAGAGTTTGGGTTTATAATTTTTGTGCATCTTGCAACCTGTTCAATGAATAATCAAAGTTAGCCTTATCCTACAAATAATAAAAGCACTTTGAACAATTTCTACAAAATGAGAGACAAAAAGGGCCCGTTTGTTTCAGCTTTAAAAAAATGGATTTTTTCTTCATATTTTTGAAAATAGATTTTGCAAAACCGTTTTTCAAAATATTACAAGTTTTTTTATATTTGTTTTTTCTAAAATGAAACACTAATTTTGACATCCTAGAACATAAACATGGATTATTGAAGACCAAAACTTAGTCAAAATCGCAATTTTTTCAAAAAGTTGTATTTCAAAAATGATTTTTATGAAAATCTATTTGAAATAGCTTCAAAATTAAGTAATTTTTTTGAAATTTTGATATCCAAATTTTTTCTCCACAAATATATGAAATACCTAAAATCACATTTTAAGAATAACTATTCAAACAAAATTTTTATTTGAAGCTTTTACAAAAAGTTTCTTTGCAAAAATTTTTTTCACAAAATTTTGTAACACTAAAAAAATCATTTTTAAAAAAAGTCAAAACAAACGGGCCAAAAATTACCTGAAGAGGCTGCTCTTCCTGCATCATTTGCTTATCAGAAACAAGATCCCACTGGCTAGGTGCTGCTAAACCAGTATCAGACTCCTTGATACCTATTATTACAACAGGAAGCTAACATTTAAGGAAGTGTACAGTGTTGACAGCATCCAATTCAAGCAATTAAGACAAACCACTATGAATGCAACGAAATAAAACACCTATACAATACTAACTATTGAGTCCTTCGTTCAGTTTGAAATAAATTTAGAAATAAAAATAAACCCAATTAACAAATCACTAGTTACAATCAAAATGAAAGAGAGCAAAGGGGTATTGCATACACCACAACAACAACAAAGAAAGAAAAAAATATATTATTTTACTTTGGTTTAAACACAGGCAACCACCTAAAAAGCAATCACGAAAAGCACAAACAAACTAAATATTTTCACATACCACATAAGTCATTCACTTTCTTCGCCATATCTTTAATTTCCTTCTCCACTTTTTTAATGCTTGTGGAATAAGGTCCCAAACCCTGCATAAAGTGGAACAGATCAACAAAATATTGCTTAAAAACTATTCAAAATCAAATGCCCAAAATACATATGGCCAACTGAGAAGCCTAGCTGGGAAAATCAAGAATCAACATACGAACAAAAACATCTCCATAAATATCACTTGCTTTCTATATTAAAGACTAAACAGACTCCACATCATCAGCCCTATATACAATTCTATACACACTATTAGCACATCAGCAACTCTCAATTCAACCTATTAATCAGTTACACTCATTCTTTGTACAGCCATAAAAAAAATTTCAACTTTACATCACATAACCACACAAACTGCACTTATATGAAAAGCTTTGCTTATCCACATCATGATATAGTAACAATTACCACAAGTCCCAATTTACATAAACCCCACAACCTCAACTCTTGACAACTACAGACCCAATCAAAATCTGAAAAGAGGATCAACCAAAAGGAAACTAATTTCTTTCATTCTTCCGATTATATATATCTTCAGCGATATTGAGTTACATAACTAACACACACACAAAAAATACCCAGTAACATATTTTAACTAACCCTAGATCCAGAATCAGAAATTCCATTCAATAACACTAAGTTGAAAATTGAGAACTAATTAGACTACGATTCAATTGATACAACCCAAGAAATAGAACAAACACAAGCAAAACAATCAACGATTGTTACAAAAATAGAAGATCTGGTAAACCTAAAAGAGAAATTAAGAAATTAGGGTTTTAGTGAGAGAAAGATGATTACATAGGTTTTGAGGAGGGCGATATCATCTTCGTCGAGGGGGCGAGGGTTCTTCTCGTCCTTGAGTTCGTCTTCATGTTCAATCGCCATTGATGGTTTTTCTGTTTACGATTTTTGTGATGTGTGTGTGTGTTGAATGCGTTAGTCGAAAACCTTGCAAAAGGAGTATCGGTGTTAAACTTGAGATTTGGTTTTTGTAGCCTTTTTATTTTATGTCAATGCTAACAACAAACAAGGTTAGCAACTTGAACAAGAAATTGAAATAAAAATACATTAAATTTCTTCTAGTAAAAAAATCTAAATATTATTTTAGTTGTTAAATTATATTTTTCATATACCTTTAACTTCTAATGAGAATAATTGTTAAGCACTTTCAGTCTACAATATGGGTCATAGTAGGGGTGCTCGCGGTGCGGTTTGGGCGGTTTTGACGAAAAAAATCATCCGAACCGCAAGAGAAAAAATAGTGCGGTTTGGTTTGGTTCGGTTGGCTTTTAAAAAAGTCCGAACCAAACCAAACCAAACTAATGCGGTTTGGTTCGGTTCGGTTGGTTCGGTTTTTTACAAATATTTTATTGAGTCACACATACACATATAGATGATAATATAATTTTGTATTTATACATTCATACACTATCAAATAACAACAAAACTCGTCATATTTTGACAATAATTTTCCATTTAATATGAAAAAATTAAATTAGACAAAATTGGAATATTAAACATAAAATAATAGCATAAAACAATATAAAAATTATTATAACGAAACAAAAAACAAAGAAGAGACGAAAGATTAGTGAAAGTGAAAAAGAAAAAAAGTGTTGAGAGATTAGAGAAGAAGATATGCGATAAAAACGAAACTGAAATACGGAACATTTACATAAAAATGAGAAGGTGAAAAAGAAAGAATATAAGAGAGTAGAGATTATAGAAGAAGAGGAAAGATGTATGTGGCAAAGAAGGTGCGATAATTGTATTAGAGATTTTAGAAGATCGGGACTGAAATTATATGTGTAAGGATGAAAAAATTGTTCGTAGTCATAATGCTAATGTATAATAAGTTTAAGTTTGGGTTGGATGTGAGTTAGTAAAATTTAGGTTGTAACATAGTGTGGTTTGATTCGGTTTGGTTCGGTTTACAAAATACAAACCGCAAACCGAACCGAACCGTGCGGTTTTGTAAAAACTGACCCAAACTAATCCGAACCAAATGCGGTTTTTTGCGGTTTCGGTTTGGGTTGGTTTGGTTTGCGGTTTTCTATTGGGTTGGTTTGGTTTTGATCACCCCTAGGTCATAGTAATTTAGATTGTTACGCAGTGTCGTTGTAAAATATTTTACACGATCGGTGCATCACAACCATTCACAAATAATATTTTATATATAATTAAAGAAAAAGTCAATCACGCAAACTTATTCATTCACGCAAACTTATTCATTCACGGGGAAAGTAAATATACAATTATTTACATTTGATTATATCTATAAATATGTATTTATTAGGTTAATAATATTTAAATATATTTGTTAGAGGGTTTGGACCAAGGATGAAGTATTATACAATCTTTTGCATGATGTCATTGAATTACCATTAAGGGAATACCATTAAGGTAGAAATAAATTGGATCGAGTTAGGCTTTGTCAAACTTGCGTCTGGTCTGCTAAAAAATTCAAAGTTTTAGCCTGACATGCGGCCTATCGTAGGCTTATTTTTCAGTTTAAGTCTGACCTTTTCGAAGATTTGATTAGCTCATTAGTTTGTTTAAAAAGTCTATATCATTTGAACATATGTAAATCAGCAATTCAACTCATGTTTAAATATACTAGAGAATAAAAAATACAATGAGATTAAATGGTTGTTTATATTGACTTATTTGAACCCACTTAGTAGCATAAGTTTTGTGATATTATTTGTTTGGGAAAACTTATGACATTATTTATAAAAAAAATTCAACTTCTTTTCACAAGTTTTTCAAGATAATTATACTTTATTTTTGTATTTTAATATAAACTATACAAAATACAATATAAAAATAATATATTTATTTATATTTATTAAAATAGCTCGGCCTGATAGGTGTAAAAGACTTTTTTTAAGGCCTGTGGCCTAGCTTATTTAAGAAAATTATACCCCGTACCCCTACATTTATCCCATTACCCCTACAATTTTAAAAAAATTCCAATTTTGTCCTTATTAAATTTTTAACTTTTCTTTTTTATTTTTTATTTTTACATTTTAACTGTATGTACGGACGAAAAGATGGAGAATTCTGGTGAGTAAAATCCAAAACCGGACAACCCAGGGGTGGGTGTTCCGGTTCCTTTTTTTTTTCAATTTTACTGAACCGGATATCCCAGAATTGGGTGTTCCGGTTTGTTAATTTTTACTAACCGGATATCCCTTATGTGGGTATTCCGGTTCCTTTTTTTTTTCAATTTTTTTTCATTTTTTTTACATTTTTTTTAGTCAAATCATCGTTCATTTCAAGCACAACTTGCTCCAAGATTTTCTCCGGATCTTCAAACGAACTCACAAGAGCATTTGCATAAGACTGCATTACTAAGATGACAAATGAGAAAAATTAAACCTAAACCGAAAATCTCAAAAACAACTTCTAGAGTGATTTCTTCACCTTCACGACTCTAGCAAACCTATCAAATAGGTTCATGCTGGCACCGATCGCTCCTCCGCCTCGCACCCGTTTCGCAGTCCTCACTCCTCTAAATTTCAAAGTGTCCACTGCGAGAATTAATAATAACAAATTAAAATTAGCTAAACTAATCACGCGCTAATTGTTGAGGTTAATTGAATTCGCTGAGAGAGTAACGATTGTGAGAAAACCAGCTGGTCTGCCGAAAAATGTAAAAAAAAATTAAAAAAATTGAAAAAAAAAATTGAAAAAAAAAGGTACCGGAATACCCACATAGGGGATATCCGGTTAGTAAAAATTAACAAACCGGAACACCCAATTCTGGGATATCCGGTTCAGTAAAATTGAAAAAAAAAAGAAACGGAAAACCCAACCCTGGGTTGTCCGGTTTTGGATTTTACTCACCAGAATTCTCCATCTTTTCGTCCGTACATACAGTAAAAATGCAAAAATAAAAAATAAAAAAGAAAAGTTAAAAATTTAATAAGGACAAAATTGAGATTTTTTTAAAATTGTAGGGGTATTGGGATAAATGTAGGGGTACGGGGTATAATTTTCCTTATTTAACTAAACAAATTTATAAAAAAAGTCTAGGCCTTTTTAACTTAAAAAATTTGTGCTCTGACCTTGGCCTGTGTAGGCTAAGACTTCTACAATTTGGTCTGGTTTATTTTCACCCCTAAATACCATTCAAATATCGAATACTTGGACCCAAATGATATAATGTATCAAATATTTTTATTCAATATGTATACATTTTCATGTTAGAACATACAAAACAATCAAGGTGTATCAATGGAGAAAATGTTCAATTAAAGAAGATGAAGTTTAAAGAAATTAAGAGAGAGAGAGAGAGAGAGAGAGAGAGAGAGAGAGAGAGAGAGAGAGAGAGAGAGAGAGAGAGAGAGAGAGAGAGAGAGAGAGAGAGAGAGAGAGAGAGAGAGAGAGAGAGAGAGAGAGTAATTGAGGGTGAGTGAACAAATTGACATTAACAACAATGAGGAGTAGTGAGCCCTTTTATAGTACAAAATTACAAGTGATCACAATCACCAAAAACACTTAATAAAACAGAAATAAAACAATTCAGTTTCAGTGTAACCGATTACAGCAAACAGCGTAACCGGTTACACCACTACAATGTCACTTCTGTTTTTGGTATCGGGGCTGTAACCGGTTACATAACCAGTTACGCCAATTGAAGTGCTAAAAACCAGTAGTATCTAACATATCAAACCTTTTACATACTAGTTTATTTGGAGGCCTTATCTTAATATTAAAAACAAAGTTGCAATAAATAGTCGGGGATGAAGTGCAACGACTTTTTGTGTCTACTTCTAAATAGTAGAAGCGCACCAAATAGACCGAGTAAAATATTAATAGGATAACTATAAAATATATCAGGCCTACCAAGGTGTTCAACAAGACACCATAAAATAAACTTACGAGCCTAATGAGATGTATCATGGACATCTATCTTCAAATAAAAGAACGAAGAGTTGAAGTAATGTCATCATCACACAGTTTCATATGGTTTGGTTTTTTAGTTAATTCAACTAATTGACTCACATGAAGGATCTGTTTGGTTCAATCGAGGAGAGAGGAGGGGATATTTTTATCAAGAAAATGGCAGGTGAAAGGAAGATAGGGGGGAGATTTTAATTACATATATGTTTGGTTTAAAATATGAAATTGGAGGGGAGGGGAGAAATTTTATTTATAAATATGTTTGGATCGTAAGGGGGGAGAAGTATTTTAAAATTAATTAATTTTACCATATAAGACTCGTGATATTTATCACTTATAATTCAAATACAAGTTTATTGGTAAAATATAAGTCTTCAATAAAAAAACATCGTGAAAGTTTTTATTAAAATGTAACGTTTATAATATATAATTTTCAAAACAATATCGAATACAATAAAATATAACAAAAATTATTAGAAACAAAAATATTACGATAATTAAAAAGTAACATTAAAATATAAAAAAAATAAAATCATTTAAATGAATATGATGATAATAAGATAAAGATATAAAAATACAAGAAATATAAAAAAGATAAAATTTATTTAAAATAAAACTTTTAATATTTTAATAAATTGAATTTATATTTAAATAAATAATTAAGGGTAAATATGTAAATATAATTATGATTAAAATGGAACACTTCTCCTCCTTTCCAAATCCCTCGAGTCGGGGGAAGTAAAAAGTGGCTCATAAGGGTGGTCCCCTTCCCTCCATTTACACCAACCAAACAAATCCGAAAAGATAACCCATTTCAATCACACACTACCCCGATAATATTTTCATGAACCTATGTCCATCATAAGCTAACATCCTCGGCCTAATTCCTAGATACCAAACGCCAAACATGTGTCATAGTTATCCTCCTATTCTCTCAATACTCAACAACAATCACAACTCTTGAACCTATCTATTACAAGCCAACACCCCAAACACATGTTCACTTTAACCCTCATTTTTCACAATACTCAACTTCCACAACTTCTCAACCTAAGTTTAGAGGCCAACACCCTCAACCATGTGCCTACTCTAACACTATATTCATCAACATTCAACAAACGTCAAAACTCTACAATCAACTCTTCAGGCACACATTCCATTAAATAGCCACCACAGATTCACATTAAAGAATGATTTAAATTTTAATAACACTTAAGTGAATCTATTGTTTGATCATTTATATATATATATATATATATATATATATATATATATATATATATATATATATATATATATATATATATATATTTTAAATTAAAAAGTGATTTACTCAACAACATGTGGTGTGGAAATTGAGGCATCTCTAAATTGTTTTATTTTAAGAGTAACTTCTTTAAAGATGGAAGTGGTTCTTCCTAAACACCATATATCACACTAACATAAGGCCCGACCTTAGCATCATCCCATAGATTTTTATACAAGAACGACACACACAGAAAAATTATTCAAACGCCAAAATGTAGGTCATTGTGTGGTATGAGACATCTCTGATGTAGTATTTGATAGACACTTAGAGCGTTAATTAAGTTTTTTCCAATGTTTATAGTTAATTTTAAAATTATGTTCATATTATTAATGAACAGTGTCATTATTAATATTTTAAAATTTGTGTACAAATTATTAATGAACAACTAATCATTTAACACCCAGAAAGTATTGTAAGAATTGTGGTGTATCTCTGAATTTATTAAAGAGTATTTTTAGGTTTTCAGATGTGCGCCTCATAGTACAAAAGTGCAATGAAAAATTTCCCTGGTTGCTGGCTTCACTTTCAACACTTCATTTTAACGTCAATTAATTCACCTCACTTTCAACACTCCATTACAACCATTCAACTATTTAATAATTTTTTTAACAACTTCATTGTAAATGATCTTATTAATTGACGAGATTAGGTCTCTTGACAACAAGGTGTAGGATGCTGGCCTCCATAGCTCAAAGAGAGTCCTAGATTTTCCATAGATCTATGGCTATATGGTTGAAAGAATGGGATGATACCTTAGACTTTTTGTTCGCAGAATATGATTTATACTTTTGTTTCTCATTGCGAAAAATAGGATATGATTAAACTCTATATCGGTTTGCTATATCATTAACTAAATATTTTATACCAAGTATATATTCCATCCATTTTAAAATGAGTATCATTTAAAGTTTTTGCACACAGATTAACAAATGCAATATATTGTTCTAAAATATTGCACTTTTACTAAATCAATCATATTAATGTATTAGAAGTAGTGTACAGAGTAGTACTAGTAATTAAAGGACACAACTAAAAAAATAGCAATCAGTTTTACATTAAAAAGTGAGAATAATATTCATTTTAAAAATAATTTTTCTCCTAAATCGACACTCATTTTGAAACGGAAATAATATAAACCTTGTCTCAAAATTAAATAAAACTAACAATTCAGAAACCAACCATATTAAAAGAATTTTCTGTACAAATTCATACCGTTCAACTTTCACTATCACAGATTCATTATTGACTAAATTCATAGACACATCTGAGTAAATTGGTGTCTCCCTAAAAATGAGTCAAAAAATGTCTATGCAAAAACTTGAAACAAGTGGTAATCAGAAAATAGACTTTTCATATTTAATCACATCTTTGGTGTTCAAATCGTACAGCTTGCAAATTTCTGCGATGGTGTCTCTACTAAGGCCATCATTTCCATCTTCTTGACGAACAAGCTTCTCAAGCTCTTCGGATGGACTCAATATCTAATTGATACATCATTTCAAAATAAAAATAAAATATATTAGCTAGCAGAGAATGAATTCCATCACATAAAATAGCATTATTAATTTATTATAACTAATTCGGATGATCTTAGGAAAAAGAGAAATGATAATATCATATTCATCAAGAATTGGATTGTTAAATAAAGGGGACAAAATTGTGGATCTGATTCTTACTCCAACGGATGAGCAAGAATCAAGTCCGACAATAAACTTGAAAATGCATTGACATGGTTTATAAACTAGTAACTAAATTGGCATCCCTATTCTAAGACTTGATGGTGATGATGATGATGATGATGATGATGATGATGATGATGATGATGATGATGATGATGTCGACATAGAGGGTTTGATCCTCCTTTCAAAAAAGAGTAAATCAATCACTAATATTGTCTCGCTAGTTTGATCCTTAAAATTAACCAAATTCCAAAATGATTTCTAAAGCTGAAAATCGCTGATCAGATTAGTCCTTATAGATTCTAAACACCTAAGGGACTGACGTTATCGAGAGATTTCAAGAACCATATTGCCCAACACCTAAAGCTTCGAGAATAACAAGGCGATTAACTAAAAAGAAAGATGATTGCACATCTAATGCACGCACCCAAATAACTAGTATGGTGACATACATAATTTTAAATTGGTCTGCAGCAAATTAAAAAATCTTGTAAATTAACAATGAGTGAATAGGCCAAATGCTTAAAAAAATGTTTTTAACTTATGCATGGAATGATTCAAATTGAGTAATGAAGGCGGGCACTATAAATTCACTAATCCAGGATATAATCAATTCATATTTAAAAAAAAAAAAAAGATTAATTGAAGACTTTGAATTCACTTTGTTTTCAATTAATAATAGAGAAGAATATGTACACTTACGCAATGTGGTTCATCTGAGATAAGGCTTTCACTTTTGGAGTCACTATGCTTGGTTCCCTTCTCATCAGTGAAAGTAATTGAAGACTTGGAGTTATTTGAGACTAGTTGAAACAGTTTCTCACTTCCCTGAGAATTGAAGATAAAACTGAGCAGATTCTTATGTAAATTTCAAGATAAAAGGACTCCAAATAGTATATGAAAAACCCAATATAAAAAATGACATCATCCTCTAATGTAAGGCCAACATCAAACAAACTTTTCTCAATAACAAATGGATAACACAATCCAAGAACAGTGTAATTTAATTTCGGCAAATTTTAACTACGTTTATTTAGCATTTTTAATTTTTTGATTTTCAGTACCATCACCCTAAATTTAAAGTATATGCAAGTAAGTTATCTGGATTTACAAATAAACATCTAGTGAAGATTAAGAGAACACTAAGCTTCAGTATATAGAAGAATCCCTCATTATTTCAAGGAATAACCTGCAACCTTCAACAGATTTGGAGTCTTAATTGAAAATTAGAAAGTTGAGACAGGCAAAAGGAAAGTCTATCATTGAGGCTACAAAAACAGACTAACACGAGTGAGAGGAGAGGGAAAAGCAAGTGCCAGGTAAATTAATCAATTGGTTCAATTCAAACCTGGAGGGCTCTCCAATGAGAGTACGATCGGTATAAAATCCAGAAGAATGCGACATTAGGCAAAGGTAAAACCTGTAATGTAGAATAATACGAATTAATATCTACTGAAGCAAAGAATGAATAAGCATTAGACTAAAGAGCAGAAACACAATCCTGAAAATCTTTGCAAAAAGCCATAATTAACATTCATAGAACACATACTTACACTAAGTGCAGAGGACAATGGAATCAATGAAACTGAACCATAAAAGAATTTCCTGTGTACAACTGTGCCCCTGTCAACAGATAATAGTTCATATCATAAGAAATACATATTAGCCTCTAAGTTTAAATCACAAGCTGCAGTAACACATTTCAGCTTAACAACATAAACAAATTGGTTCCGAAACTGTCAATGTGTGAGGAAAAAGAGAAGTATTACCTCATAGCAATATGTCTTAGTCTACGACGAACAAGTTGAGCATTCACACTGGAAAAAAACACCATTACCATAACATAAAAAAAAAAGAAGCAAAAATATAACGACAAATTTAGTGTTGCATCCACATTATGTTCCAATATGTCTCATTCGAATCAAAACTATCCCATTGACTTCACAATTTAAACAGAATCCACAAGTTCATAAAATTAAAGCCGATGCTTTCAGAAAAAGAAGACAGCTGCCACATTCAATCATGAATCTCATTTGAAAATACATACAGTTCCAGTTCCATGCTAAACATCAAAGAAGTGAACAAGAACAGAATAACATGATAAAACCCAATGACTGAACGAGTAAAACTATGATCACTCGAATTGAAAACCATAATGGGAGAGGAAAATTATTAACAGCAATATGAAAACCATAATGGGAGAGGAAAATTATTAACAGCAATATGAAAAATACATACAATTCCACTTCATGTTAAACATCAGAGAAGTGAAACAACAGCAGAATAACATGATAAAACTGAATGAGTAAAACTCCGATCAACCACAAATAAAGACATTAAAAAACCTAATGTGAGAGGAAAATTGCTAACAGCAAAACAAAAAATCAAACAGAATAACACATTACGATTGATCACCAACCTCGTCGGGTAAACAATTTCAACGCCAGTAACTTCCTTCGAAATCGTTTTCAGAAAAATCTCCGACGGCTTCACCCGTGACAAAAGCCACAGCCCCAACCTAAAAAACCCAATCACATTTCAAGACCAAGAACAATAATTATCCTAAAAAGAAGAAACAAAACTTGAAAATCACGAAGCAAATGAGAAAACTCACCCGTGAATCTTCTTTTTCAGAGATCCATCAGGTGCTCTTTCAAGAGTAACCCAGCCGTTATTCATCTGTAACAATATCACACAATCACACAACAGCAACAATGCCAAGAAAACGAGATACAGAAAACAACGATCAGATAGAGAAATGAATGAAGATAATTCGACCTTATCAGCTGCGTAATCGGTACAGAGTTCAGCTTTAGCATTGAACGATTTCTCAGCATTGTTAATATTGTTCCACAATTCTTTGAAGGAGGAAGGGGATTGAGAGGAAGCAGTTGAAGAAGGAGGAGGGAGAGAGTGATCAACGGATCTGGTGAAGCACCAGTTTCTGCCGCGAATGGGGAATACGATCAATTTTGCTCTCATCGTGATAAACCCTAAATAATGTTAGCAAATAAATGAAAGAGAGGGAGTGGAAAGTGTGAGGAAGAAAAAAAAGTTAAGTTAAAATTGAAATGGAAAGGAATGTGAAAAGCCGCGCGGGCTTTGCGGTTGTAGTCAGCAGTCAGCACACACCATTTGAGTTAAAAAAAAAAAAAGCCTTTGCTCTCAATCGTTAGTCTATTGCTATTGCTATTGCTTATTTTCTTTTCGACAATATTTTAAAAATCGGAGTGGTCATCAAATTGGTAAGAGTGTTGGGTCACTGATCAACTGCATGATTAAATTGAATAAAACTAAATAATTCGGTTGAATAAAATAGTCTCTATTATAATACTATATATTAATTAAATCAGTCAAATTGAATAACTCAGTCTCTAAAAAATATCACAATACCTACCGAATATTAAAATAGCATATCTGATCTAACAATCTAACCAGGCCGATGATCCCTCCAGTTCGCGGTCAGACCGGCCGATTCGGTCCGATTTTTAAAACACTACTTTTTGATTTTTTTTCTATTTCTAGAATCTAGAATGTTCTAAACATAGAGTATTAGGAGTGTTCAAAATCAAACATGTACAATAGGAAACCACAAAACTAAACCAAACCAAATCAAAATTGAAAAAAAACTGCATTTAGTTCGGATATGTATGGGCAATTTTTTTAACAAACCGCATGGTTCAGTTCGGTTCGGTTTGTAGTTTGTAAATTACAAACCGAACCCAACCGCATTATGTTACAACCCTCAAACTTCACTTAACCTATATCCAACTCAAACTTATTATGCCTTAGTCTTACGATTACAAATGATTTTCTCTTTCTCACACTTTAAGGTTTCAGTTTAAGTCTTCTCAAATCTCTGCTAGCAATATTGTGCCTTCTTCTCATCTTCTTTTCTAAGTAGATATCACCTCTTATTGTATAGCCTATCATCTCTTAACTTCTTTTTTTTCATCTATTATTTTTATTCTACTGTTATCTCTTTCAATTACATTTTTTAATGTTTCTCTTCTTATCAAATCTCTTCTCTCTTATGCTCTTTCTTTTTCATGGTTTCTAATCTTTCATCGCCTATTTTTTTTCCTATTTTATTATAATTTTTTCATATTGTTTTATGTTACTATTTTATGTTTTTTATTTCATTTTTATTTGATTTTTGTATATTAAATGAAAAGTTATCCAAATATGATGATTTTTGTTATTATTTGATAACACATAAATGAGTAAATACAAATTTATATTGTCATCTATATGTGTATGTATGGTTCAATAAATTTTTGTAAGAAAACCGAATCAACCAAAAACGCATTGGTTTAGTTCGATTTTATTTTTAAAAGTCAACCGAACCAAATCGAACCGTACACTTTTTTTTCACGGTTCAGATGATTTTTAAAACCGCCAAAACCGCACCGCAAATACCTCTATAGAATACTGTGTTAATTAAAAATAAAAATATATTTTAAAATTATAAATATAATTAATTATTTTGAAAAAAATTAAAATTTAATTGATATGTCATGATAGTTTATACTAATTTAAGATTTTACTTTAATCACATTTAAATTAAAGTAACATTAATAAATGATTATCGATGGTGTAAATTCCTACTGTAAAAGATGTTTTTTTTTTTTTGAAGAATTAATGAGATGTGTTTTGTGTGAAATTGAGTAAAATATATAAATTAGAAGATTAATTGTCATATCACAACTATTCATAAATAATATGAGAATATCTTACCTCACTCTATGAAGTTTTCATACGCTGTGCGTTGTCAAATTTGTCATTCTGTTTTAGGAGGTATATCTCCAGAAGCACCTTTTTTTATTTTAACCGTAAATGCATCTACGAAATCTTTTCCTAACTGAATTATTTGGGAGTTTTTTTTGGAGTTTTCTCAAATTAAAACTTCGGAAAAATCTAAATTTTGGAAAAAAAGATGTTTCAAAAGGTGTATCTACGGAAACAAAGAGCATAAATATAATTGCGTCGAATGTCCAAGAATATTATGGGGTGGATTGAGATATTCTCAATAATATTTTATATGTGATTAAAGAAAAAATTAAACATCTACTATAATTTAACGGTTATGATTTAGTGTAAAACTTATTTACATTATCGATGTATTTTGATTAAATCCATAAATTAGTGTATAATTTTTGACTAATATTTTAATTTTGGTGCACAACTATCAACAATGCTGCACAACTATCAACAATGCTGCACAACTATTGACTACTCCCTCTCCATTCCTTGTCTAGATAATTAATTATTCAATAAATTTAAAAAGTTCACAATAAATTTAAAAAGTGAAATTTTATTTATAATAAGAAATGGAGGAGTACAACACAACTATCACTTATTATCAAAATTTTATTATCAAAATTTTAGTTTGATGTAGTGGGGTGTTAGTCCTATCTAAAATTTGTTTTTCTTTCTCAAAAATATGCATTTAAGTTTTTTAAGGGTGTAAGTGTGGTTGTGATGCTCTACATTCATAATAAACAATATACTTAAATATGTAAATATAACACTTTTTAATTTTAGTCTCAATCAATTTTTATTTGACTTTAATACTTATAAATATTTTTATTTTATTTTTCGATATTTTTCTTTTTTATTTCTACAAAACTATCTTATATTACAATTGATCTTACAAATATATGTAAAATATTTTATTTTATTTCTTATGTCCCTATTATTGGAGAAACTAACTAATAATCATGAACCTCTTTTTAACCACAACAACACTAGAAATGCTGATTGAACCTCTGTTTTCCAACACCATGTGGATGCTTTAAACCTCCACATTTACCTACAACCACCATTTGATAAACCAGTTGAAAGCGATATGGGTAGGTTCCATTTCAAATGAGAATGGGGCGTTGAAATGCCAAAACTGTTGTGTGAAAAAATTCAGGATCAATGTGTATATATATTTTACAAATTACAATCACTGTTAGAAAAGAATTATGTAGAACAAGTAAAACTCATCAATACAATTGCTAATGCTATTATCATACATGACTACTCAAATTGGCCAAATTACACTCAAACCTATGGTAGGACAGTTGTGTTTGGTCCTGAGCCAAGGCACAAGGAAACTGTCATTATCTTCGATCTTCATTCATTTTCCGCAACAAAATTTGGTTCTTCACCTTGGCAAAGGTACTCATCACACTGTGATGCTGATCCCCAATCCTTTCTCAGCCGCAAGATGTCTTCGGTGAAAGTAGAACCAGGTGCTCCGATGAACACGCTAGACATGGCACAAATAGTCTTGTCCAACATAGCTTCCACCTTCAATGTAAAATAATTCATAATGAACATCAACAAGATAAATTGAAAGAGAGTGGTTTTGCTATTTCCTATGTATAGTTTAGCATAAAATAGCAACTAGTGGTTTGGCAGAAATCACATATGGGTGAAATTTGGCCACTTAACTTTTTTGCATTTTCTGTGCTAAAATAAGAGAGACAGAGAGAGAAAAAAAGATGAGCCTACAAAATAAAATTGGTGACTACACCAAATCAACCCAGATATGGCAAGATTCTGAAACCTATTCCCGGCTGAAGCCAACATTGCAAGACAAGTCAGACAACTAAAGGCAACAAAGTTGAACCCCTTAGGACCTACAGTTCTTACAGTTTCATTTTCCTAGTAAAATGTTTAATAGCACCATAATTACTGCGCTTCAGACTTAAAACGGTATTTTAAGAGGAGGGACGGGGGGCAAATCTTTCCAAAACATGCAACAATAAATGCAAGCAAAAACGGGAGGCGTGAACAACGATATGGGTAGTAGTCTTCTTGACGGTTTTAGTTTTTTGACATATTTTGAACATTGTAATAGATGAGGGGCCTAAGCACAAGGTCACGAGCTTGAGTCAAGAAATCAGTCTTTTGTAAATACAAGATAAGACTAACTAGAATAGACACGGGAATGGAACCTCTCATGTTTGATTTACACCTGAGAGAATAATGCGTAATCTCCCACCATTCAAAATGAGAGCAACATACAAAAAATTAGTTTAGACAAATTTGAATGGTGAGAGATTACACATTACAACGAATCCGACTCCTCTCTAAGAAATGGTAAAAGCTTTATCTTTGAAGTACCAAGTTACCATTTTTCATCTGGAAATTGTAAATTGTAATCCTAATTGATCAGATGTCGATGATGATTTTATGTCAGTTACACTATTTAAGTATAAACCACATGAAAAGAAATGAGAAAATGCTGTCATCTCACCTGTGAATCTCCCTCAATATGGTGCCTATATAACAAAGCATCCCATTTTTCGGCTACATTACGAGCTGGCCGAATTACAAGTGGAACAGACTTGCCATTCACCACAACCAGTGACTGAAGCAGACCAGTTTCACTTACAGCTGCATCCGTAGAAAGATATATGATGGGTGCATCGACCCTCTCAACCACCCTTGAGATGCAATCTGCTGCTTGAGGGATGGAGTAAAAGCAACTTGGTTTTTTAGCATTACTGTAAACATGAAAATGGAGAAGTAAGGTAATAAGATAGCAGGAACAAGAGAGAAAATAATTTCAAGGGGATCACGCTGGGCATGACACAAAAAACAAAATAAAATAGTCATGATTCATGAACCATGAAAATGCAGTCAGGAATTCATCCAACTTGGATCCCTGCAGTCAGAAATTCGACAGTTCAAGCAGTCAGCAGCTCAAAAGTGTTGGGTCAAGAGTGGACCACGTCAATTTCAAGTTTGCTTTTATAGTTGATTCATTAAGCTTAAAATCAGAGTTGATCTCGATCCAACAACTTTGAGCTGCTGGCTACGTAAATGCAAGGAATCTCCGGTTACATGGAATTTGAATTCAATTCATTTTCCAAAATAAATGCATAATCAAGTAATAGTTTGCTCTAACACATCAAATTCAGGCTATCAATTTATTCAGCCCGTCATCTTATGAAAGATTATAAGAGAAAAGGAATAAAGTTCACACCAGAATTTCAAAAACCCATGCCTCCGAAAATGCAACGCAACGAAGTTCCTTCCCAAGAATGTCTGAATAAAACGCTGAGCAGTAAGCAAAATAAGCCGACTAGGTTCAATCAGAGTCTTGCATTTGTGAGCAATCGGTCCACCCGGTTGCATAACCCATTCATGCTCCACATCAGCATAAAACACATCCCCAATCGCCATAACATCATCCTCATAAGAAAACTTAGCCATTATATCTTGAACAGTCTTCTTCTTCGGCTTCCGAGTATCCTCATCATCCCAAACAGCCTTAGGTTTACTCATAGACAAACCCAACCCACTCAACTTCTTCAACTTTTCATCATCCAAATAACAAGGTTGAGGCAAAGCGAAATAACAAAGAAACTTATCAATGTGCAAGTGATCCTTCTTAACATTAGAAAATTCATCAAAAGAAATAACAACTTTTTTCCCTAAGCATTTGTTTATGTGATCAATGTCCACAACTCTATCATACTGAAAATCAACTTTCGAACTCGGAATCACCAAAACCCTATTAAGAAGAGCGGCGAAAAACATGTGCTTTTCTAAACAAATCAAATGGTTCGACATTTGACCAGAAACACAAATAGCAACCAAAAATTTCCCTTCTTTAGGGTTCCATTCAATGGTTTTTCTCTCTGTTAAATTCCGATCAACTGTTCTACATCTATCATAATTTCCAATATCAAAATCAAAATTTCCGAAATTGAATTCAGGATCAATCACGTTCCCTGTCTTATGCGGATTCAACAGAATCTGCTGAATCTCGTTGTTGATTGAAATTTGCTTGAACAGTGCAGATTTCAGATCTTCCAATAGCTTCGGGTTATGATTCGGATCCGAATTGGTTTGGAGAGTGCGATTGAAGGCGGTTGAGAGAGATAGTTGTTGTTGGCGCAAGAGGTAAATGGCGCGTAATTCCGATTCCTTCATTCGATCGGAAACGGAATCGGAGATGAATGTGGCAGTGGAGAATTGTTGCCGGAGATTGGGAATTGAGAAGAGGAGTAAAACGACGAGGAGGAGAATAACAATGGCGATAATGTACCTCATCTGGAGCTTGCAATTGGCTCGCCGGAACCGTGAGTTGAGATCTTCGACGTGGAATGCTGCGGCGGAAGTGGCGGTGGCGGAGGGAGGAGTTCGGGGTTTTGTGGAGTTCTGGTGGATGAGGGTGTGGTGGTCGTCGTCCTCGTCGGAGGAGGAATCCATCGGTATCGGTTTGTGAGCCACGGCGGAAATTGAGTTGAGCGAGGAGGTTAGTGAGTGAGTAACCCGGTGGTGGTGGTAGAGAAACAATAATAACTATGAAAGTAACTGAGTTGGTGACGACTCGGTTGAGGAGACTCGGTTGGAGAAGGTGAGTGGGAGTGCGAGCGAGTCAGTGATTTGATGAAGAATGTGCGTAGTTGAGTAGAAGCTACGGAGAATGTGTCGGTTGTTGAAAAATGAAATGACTAATTACCTCACCATAATGAACTTTTTTATTCAAATAATAGTTTTCTTTTAAGAAAAACTCCCGAATAACCACCAAGTTTAAATAATTTGAAATCTAGGTTTGTGATGAATGAAAGGTTATTTTATTAAGTTATTAATTCAAAATTGACAACCAATAGAAGTTGTAAGTGGGATAAAAAAAGAGTTTTTAATACAAACATTTGGATATAGATAAATAAATGATCTCTTATATTCAAGACATCTTTGATTTCAAAAGAAAACAAGTTTCTCGTAGCTCGACCTTATTACAACCTTAATAAAGATCTTAGTGACTCATGATTAATTGCATATTATGTGATATTGCTTGAATGTATTTCAAAATTGATTTGTTCGGTGTACCTTGTCTAAAATGAAAGAGACACCACTCGTTTGACTAATATGCAGTGAGAATTATGATTTTGACTAATTTGGCTATAGATTTGAACTTGTCTTGAAATCATACTTGGAGTTGGAATAAACAATATTTTCATCTTCATGCTTTAATTTGTGGATGATCGTGAAGTTGATTTTGAATTTACATTTCATACAAACTTGAAATGATTCATTCCAAAAAAAAAAATTATTGATAGCAAACCTTAGGTGAATTATACATGGTTGAACTTATTATATATAACAATTTGATTTTTTGTATGACTTTTGTTTGATGGCAAACAAAATGCTAAGTTGGAGAGAAATGATAAATGTCATAATTACATATTTTGACATATACATTTAAGGACACTTGTTAAGTTGTGTAACAAGTAAGCTTCAATTTAGTATAAATAGTGGATAAATTTGAAATTTAACATCTTTGTGAACACTATGACTATGCCTTTATCAAATGCATGTTAAACAACCTTATAAGGAAAAATGGATTACAAAACAAAATTGTAGAACAACACAATGCTCGCAGGGAAAGTTTATTGAATCATTGGGCGAAGTTAAGAAATTACTTCATGATGAAGAAAGGAACTATTTTCTAGGCGAGCTTATTAGGTCGCTGGTCGACATAAGGAGGTTCAGAACACCACTTAGATATCTTACTTAATGGTGAAACAAGAGCATTCACGTTGGGAAAAGATGCATGCTCATTGGGCAAAATCTGACGGTTTAGAGTTCGCTTGATTAAGTTACTTCATGGTAAAGCAAGGATATTCTTGTTGAGAAAAGATGCATGCTCATTAGGAAAAATGAACAGTGCCTCAAAGCTGGCCTCAGTGAACTCCTATCTAATGTTCACAAGTTATACATATCTCAGACATCAAACTTTACACCTAACTCGAATCACTCAATTTTTCACATTTCTCTGTTTGGCTATGTCAAAATTGATTTGAATCAAACTTTACACTTGATTCAAATCACGAGCTTTCTAACTCGAATCCCACTTTTTTGCTTGATTAGAATCACATGAGAAATGGGACAAATTCTTGATGTTTTCTTATTTCACTCTACTTGCTCATTTGACTCATATCATGAAATGCTCTTGACTCGGATTTAACTAAACTTTCCATCCATTTTTGTGCTTAATCTCAAACATATATAAATTTATTTTGTCATCTCATTTCCAAATATACAACTTTGAAGCGAATTTCATAATCTACATCGTGATTTTTGTGAAATCAACACCCTCTCATTTTTAAAGTAAAAAACTCTTGCAAACAAATTCTTTTATCATCAACCTCTAGTTTTGATCTTAAATCTTGATCATGGGATATTCATAATTGATTGAGCGAGACAATATCTTGAAACTAATTTTTTTAGAAGGGATGGTTAATATTTTTAGAAGCTTGCAAGATTGAGGTTGTTGACATTGGTGTTGATAAATTCTAGTGAAAAGAAGGAGGTTCTTCTCTCCAAACAGTTCATCCCTTAAGAAATCAATGAGAACAAGGGGTGATTGCCACACACGAAGATTGAGAGCTGATTTTTGAAGCTGGAAGATTCAAGAAGCGCAAATTGAGTAAAGATTACGTAGAAGAGTTTGACATTACGTTTTATACAAGTCAAGATCCAGGTATGAGATTTATTTTCCTCAACAATATTGTAGATTAGTAATTGTATGAGCTCTTGCAATATTTGTCAAAATAAAAAGGAACAAAAGTAGGTTCTAGTGGAAAAGCAAGGACGAACGCCGAACCACAAAATATTAGGAATATTCTCTCTCTCTCTCTCTCATTTAATTTTTTGTAAGATATTGCATGCTTATGTTTTCAATTCTTAGCGTAGTTTATCGTTTATTCAATTGGTAGTGATTTATCACGTAAGGTTATGTTTTGTTACAATTGGTACCCGATCATACCTGATCATACAAATCTTCGTGGCCTGTAACAGACTGGATCTTAGAAACTGGGGGGTGTACCTGCAAAGTACTCCGATACCAAAATGAGATGAGAGAGCAATCAGAGTGCAAGTACAAGGTAAGAAGAGAATGAATAATGTTACATGATCCTCTAATGAAAGATGGTATTTATAGCCCCCACCGGTGGGCCAAGATCTCGCAATTGGGATGGATCCCTAGGCCCAATTCGGAGACTTCTAGGATCCTACGTGTATAGTGGAGACCAGCACGTGATTTCCATCCTGAGTCAACCACTCCGAAGTTTGAGGGGAGACGCGGTCTTTTAGAGAGTGCGTGGACTCTGTCTTATTTGGAGGATTGTGTGAGTGATGGAACCTTACGAGGAAGAGGCTCCTAGGCGAAAAGGGTGCGTGGTGGTGCTTGCAAGGAACATATGCTCGAGGCCAGGCATGCAGCCTTGCTCGGGCGCGGTGCTGTTCGACGGAAGGCTAATAGTTCTGTTAAGTGAGACAGTGTCACTTACGCCCGTCTGACGGGCAAGGGTGACGTCCTCCAGAGACGAGGAGGAAGGCCGAACCTTCCCTTGGGCTAAGAGGGAAATGAGCCTTTTCCCATGATTGAGCCAGGAGCCCGCCTAGTCCAGAACAGTACCTAATTGAGCTTTAGTGCTCATTAAATTATGAAAATGTAGTGTTGTTAGAATCCGATCATAATTGAAATATCGTATAAGACACATCTCGTGTAATATACAATCGTTAAATTATTCATTGTTTAACAATGTATGAATTTTGTGAATTGTGTATTTGTCGACGTGATCAAAATTTTAATTAAAATATAATCTTTATATTTTTGGTTTAAACCTTCTGCACACACTTTTGAAAAATCTCCAATAATCCATTTTTAAAAAATTTGTTGAATAATCTTTATTATAAAGGTCCTATTTACCCCTCTCTAGACCGTTTCTATTACATATTCTCACCCAACCACTATTGAAAATAGTTGAAAATAGACACTAAATTTAATGTGTTTTATATTGCTAATTTTTCTTATAAGAGAAAAAAACGCTTTTTATTAATTATTATTAAATAAAAAACAATTACAGTATTATCTATAAATCATAATACCACCTAAATATTTAATTTTGAAATTAAATATATTTTTAATTTTAATAGTTTTTAATTCCTAATTTATATAAAAATCGAAATATGAATATGTTAAATGAACTAAATTATATAACTCATAAATTTTATTTTATTATCAAAATTAAAATAATTTTTAATTTTAATATTGAATTATTTATTTATTTTTTATATTCCTTTTTCTTATATAAAAGACTTTAAAAAAGACAGCTAATACTTTAGTAGAGTTTACAACATGACTTGCCAAGTTGTCATAAAATTTGTCAAGTTGCCACAGAAAGAGAACTTATTCTATTTTTGAAGTCATTCGGTTTAGAGATAATCACTCTTATAAAAAAATGGCAAAAACACGACGCACATATCTAACTCCGGTCTTTAACATTAACTTTAGTAATAAAAGTATCTTACAACATCTTATAAAAATCAAATATTTTAATCTACTATCAAGCTATTAAAAAAGAAGTCCACCATTCTACCCAAAATACCCTTTTTGTTTCAACAATTTATAAAACAAAAAGGATTAAATTGTCTTTTCATAATCCAACTATTTTATTCAACTTCCAAACAAACCAAAATGCAACACATGTCCCCCAATTTTTCACTTTTCAAATTATCATTTTCCTTTTCTCTCTCCAATATTTTTCACTTTCATTTTAATTTTCTCTATCTCAATTTTCTCTTTTATTTTTTATTTTTTCAACATAAATTAATGAATAAATTGAATTAACATAATTATTAAAAATATTATTTTCAAATGTCAAAATTATTCATAATTATCAAAAAAATATTTTCAAATGTTAATATTTTTATTTTCTCATTGAAAACTATCAACAAAATACATATTTTATTTAGCAATTGTTTTTATTTGAGACACAAAATTCTTATTTTCAAATGTCAAAATTTTTATTTTTTTTTACGGGGCACTATCAATAAAATATCTACATGTTTATTTAAATAAAATCTATATTATAATAAATAAATTTGTAACGAGACACGATTAGTTAAATTCACGCACATTTTTTTTATAAGTGATGCTTTTAGTATGTATTTGAGTATAAAACCATCATACAAATTATTTTAACCTATCCAAATTCATAAATATCATTATTTTTGATACAATTATATTTATCATTTAACACTATAAATATCTAAATAAATTATATATATAATATCAAATACTGCACGGGTGATTTATTAGTTATAATGATGAAGGAAAACAAAACTCTATTTTAATATTTGTGCCGAGTAAAATATTTAAATACAGAGCAAACCTCCACAATCTAAATGGATAAAATGAAGTTTAAAAAACATGTACAGGTGAAATCTTATTATTATTTTCTCTGTTTGGCACCATTGGCTGTTCACACTTAATTGTATCACTTTCACGAATAGTGAAATTCAATTTCAACATAGAAATGAAACCATATAAGCCAAAATAACCTATCTTTTTACAATGTGCAGCATCAACTAATAACCGTACAAAATTGTTTCTGAATGGTAAAATAAAGCTTCGTATTCACCGGAGAGCTGCATGCATTCAAGCATCTGCTAGTTTTAAGCGTGGAACAATATTCATTGATTGGAGTTCCTGAAATTTTGAAATACAGACTAAATTGATCAACATACATTCATAAGGTATAAAATATAGTAATTGGTACATATCTACGATCCAACACATTCATTACCTGAATCAAGAGTTTGCATGCATATGGTAACTTCAGGGTTGAAATCCGGTTTCCATTCTTACAAGATGAACAAACACCAGTTTTCAACTTATGGTTGTAATATCCTAACAACCCACACTTTCCACACACTTGAACTTCATAAGGATCACTCGATAACATGAGTCGCTCAAAAATCAACATACTAGCACCATACGCAATTAAGCAATCACGTTCCATTTCTCCGAAGCGTAGACCTAAAAATATAGGGAAAAAGTGATGTTAAACTCAATAATTAACCAATCATTAACGGCTCAAATAATACTTCGAACAAATCACTTATTAATTGCTAGTTATCATAAAAAAACCTCAACAGCTAAAAGTAAAATAAGACTTTTACCATAAATATCATTTAAATATAGAAATTAACAAAATAGCAGAAACTATTTTATACAAACATGTATAAATTCAAAAATACATCAAAAGCATAAATTGAACACCTCCATTTCTAGCTCTCCCTTCCGTAGGCTGTCTAGTTAGCAGAACACGAGGGCCACTACCACGAGCGTGCATCTTATCGAGCACCTGATCATCAACAGAAGTTTTGCTGGTGAGTTTATTGGTATGAATACAAGGTAAGTTACCACTACAATGAATAATAAACTTCCCTAAGCAATATTAGAATGCCATGGTATTCATAATTAATAAAATAAATATTTTCACTTTCATCTAGATCACTATACTAACAGCAATATTTCACCACATTAATGGACATCAAGTGCAAAAGGACCAAGTATTTTTAAGATGATCATACCTTGACTGTGAAACATAAAGAAACATAAAACTAACTTCATTCTTAGTAAAATGATTTCAAACTCACCATATGTTTTAATTTCTGATAGTATATTGGCCCCATAAAAATATATGCTTGTAATGGGCAACCCGTAATACCTGAAAAAAGATCAACCAAAACACCTCTTAAATTGATAAATACAAAAGAGGAATACCATACTGCTGAAGTATCACTTAAATATTTAATTGTCAACGGAAAATAAGAGATTAACAATTCAATACTATATAGAATAGCCCCATGACAAAGCCTGTAAAATCTAATCAATCCAATTGTGCTTCATAAACCTGTCATATTTAATTGTCAACGGAAAAGAAGAGAGTAACAATTAGTATTGCGATTCTAGTGTTTGTTTAAATAAGGATTAGTGCTCCATGTTTTGTACCAAATTACGTCCTCATTAGCCTCTACATTTCTTTTTCACTTATTTCACATAACACATAGTACCAAAAAAGTTACAGTGTTCTCTCCTACTCTATTAAAGTTTTGTCTAAGTAGATGTTACCTTCTTTGAGTTTGTTCCCTTCTTTAGATCCTCATTCCCACCTCAAAGAAACAATGTTACTTCTCATTAGTAGTTCTATCTAGGTATATTATTTGTCAAACGGAAATTCCAACATTGGTAAGCTGGATATTTTCTATGGTGTCCCGGCCTAGGATCTTCCACTTTGTGTGTGAGGATTTATGGTGGTTTTTTCCATATTGTCTAAGGACAAAAAAATACCTTGCCTCCCTCCTAAGTCAATCCTCAAAAATGTATTTGTTCTTTGTAATCCCTCTACTTGTGAGTTGTGACACATTGACACTAGAAAAATGACGAGGGCGGGATTTGATTGTTGGTACAACAGCCAACACAAACAATTAGCAGCTCCAATCAGACTTCTAGGAAGAAATTATTTTTCCCTTTATATAAATCCATGTTACATCTACGTTCGTAGGACTATAGGTCAAGCTCTTTACGTTCTAGAATGACTATAGACTAGGGCTGATCAAAGTTGTGCACTGAATGGTGTGAAACTTAGAACCATGTTCCCCTTCCTCCAAGGAAGATAGTAGTAGGATGTTGACAAATCTTCATAGTTAGAGTGAATCTTGATGACCGGTTTAAGCCCCAACTAGTTGCTAAAGGTTCTCCCAGGTTTTTGACTTGTATTATGGTGTCACCTTTTCCGCAAAAATGCATTCACCCATGGTAATCTCAATTAAGATTTGATATGGAGCAACCTCTTAGATTTGTTGCGCAGAGCATGTCGTTTAAAGACAAGTTTTTCATCTTTGAAAATCACTAAATGGCTCAAGCAATTCCTTACGTCTTAGTAGGGTATATTTAGCACTTAGTTTGGTAAGGTGAGGAGTGAGTCTGACTACTCAATTCACTTATACTTAGTTGTACACATTGACAACATTGTCATTACAGGCAGTGAACACCATGGGCATGCCCAATTAAAACGAAATTATTGTCAACATTTTAAAATAATACGTCTAGAAGGAATTTCCTATGAATCCTAATGCAAAGCTTCTCCAATATTAAGTAGAATCACAACCATTCTAAACAAAATATATATCCTTGCTAAGATAATACTCTCCATTGAAAAAAATACTTCCATTTGCAACTATAAGCAATAATTCTTAAGTGAAATGAAAACCTGAATAAATGAAGTCTTTCCCACTGTAGTTGAAGCCATGTTTCACAAGAGTTTCACTGCCAGAGCAAGAAAGCCATGAGAACACTAAATAGATAGATAACCATAAAAAAGTTACCAGAGAAAGATGATACCTTATGGTTTCAACCTTGTCAGCATGACCACTTTCTTCCCCAAAAGCACTGCCATAATGAAATTTACCACATGAAACCCCTGCTTTCCCTCCAAGAAGCTCTATCATCTTTCCAACTGTCATTCGACTGATGCCATAAAAAATATTACTTCGCATCCAGAACACATGTAACATTGTACTTACATTTATTAATTTAAAAATAGTTTTTCAATGTTAAGCATAAAAGAGAAATCACATCCTGATAGAAAGCTAAGAGAGAGAGTTTCATAAATCTAACAACTTTTCATTTCATTGTGAAAGTTAGTTACAAGGAGAGAGAACTGGTGCTTTTATATGCAGCACCAGTTACCTCTTACCTGCAATAGCAGGTGGTAAGTACTGCAACTGACAGGTGTCAGTGCAGACTAATACAACATAATAGCAGCATATCTAAGAGTACATTTAATACATCCATTCTACAAAAAGACCACTTGACAACCAATTAGATATGTTCTGTACCTTCTGATTTAATTCCTCGTTATCGGCAACTATATCATCTTTAAAAAATGCATTGTGACAACCATTTTTAGATATGTTCAATAAGTATATTGGTAAACCAATAAAAAAGAAAGTGCCTCAAAGTTGTCCTAAGTAAACTCCTATCCGGTGTTTTCGCACAAGTACATATCTTTGACATTAACACCCCCTCATTTTGGCACTGTCAAACTTTCATTAAAGAAATAAAAAACATTAACTTTACTGTTTGTTTTCTTCTCCATCTGAAGAACATTAATCTTATTTGAATATAACATTAATTTGAAGTTCAGAATCCTGCTCCGTTTTATAGTGTCAAGATATATTGCACAACTACTGGGCTATTGGTTATAGTAAAGGCACTGGGCTACGAAGTACCTTTTGTTTAGAGGAAAACTATGAAGTATCCTTAAAGGCTAAAAGATAGGAGTAGCATATATTATTTAAAAATTAGAATGATGTCATTGAGAAAATAGAGGAGCATTGGTGTAATAAAAAACAAATGATATCAATTATTTATCGAAAATGGGGATTTCCTGTACTGTTTCAACATATAACTAGTGAAAATGATATGAATTACCTTGGAAACCCATGAGGATTCATAATCAGATCTGGACAAATGCCTTTCTCAGAAAATGGGAAGTCTTCCTGCTGGACAATTGTTCCACAAACACCTTTCTGCCCATGCCTGCTACTGAATTTATCACCAAGCTAAGGAAACAAATACAGCCAGAGAAATCAATCAGCTGCTTCAAATCAAGAACAGAACCTCACAATAAACCGAACAAAACTTTACCTCAGGCCTCCTTGTGTGACGGACAAGAAGTTTGATACACATGTTGCTATCCTTATCGTTGCAAAGAACTACTCTATCAACAACTTCACCTCCATGACATTTATTGAAAGTTGAATTGCTGGACCGATATGCACTGCATATAAAGAAAACATTTAATGAAAACATGAAGAAAAATCTATGTAAGACAAACTTAACCACAGTAAAATTCTAATGTTAATAAAACAAACCTATCGGGCAAGTTAGCCATAGATCCTTTAGTCAGCGTATCAATTGGTGTTTTCTTGTTGACCATAATGTCATTTGGCCTAATAATTTCTCCAGGAGCAGCAATCCCATCATCATCAAGTATCTAGAGCAAGCAAGTAAACAGGGGGGAAGATTATTTACTTACCCGAGATATTTACAGATTATACAATGTGTATAATCTCAGCAATAAAATCAGAATATGTGAATATACAAGGAAGTGGGGAAACTAATACCAAAAGAACTTTACAAGGAAATCTGGAAACTGGTAAATAAATAAAGCAAATAAGGATTCTAGGCTATAAGGAATCTTGAAAATCACAAAGGACTGCGTCCCTTTTAGAACTACTTCCCAACTTATGAAAAGTGAGAACTTCCTAACATATAAAAGTATGGTTTCCTAACATAAAAAACGCCTTTAAGTTGTAAGGCTAGTTTGAAAACAGCTTTCAGTCAAAGTTAAAGTGCAAAGAGGAAAGGGTCAAAGTTGACAAAGGTAGGTATCACAAGTTGGTGGGAAAGTTGATTTACTTAGCACACCCTAGGACGGATTTGGCATATGCAATAAGTGGTGAGTGAATTCATGCATGATCTGAGGGTGAGACACTTGCAGGTTGTAGACTGTATTCTACAATATCTCAAACTCACTCCAGAGAGAGGATTCAGATTTAACAGAGGTGGAAGTGTTACTATGGAGTATGGAGGCTTACATTGATGCTGACTATGCAGGTTCAATGATTGATAGAAGATCTACTTTAGACTATAGTAACTTCTTGTATGGAAACCTTGTAGCTTGGAGGAGTAAGAAGCAAAGCGTGGTTCCTCGATCAAGCGCTTAAGCAGAGTTTAGATCTATGCGCAAGTTTAACAGATTATAAGCATGTCTCCCACAAAACTCAGTGAGTTTGATCGACATTTCATCAAAGAAAAGTTGGATATTTGATTGATAAGTACCGCCTACATACCTCTGGGCATCAGCTAAAGATATTTTAACAAAGGGTTTACCAACAAAATGATTCAACTAACTTACTTGCAAGTTTGAAATGATTGATATCCATTCACCAACTTGAGGGGGAGTGTGGTAAATATTAGACCGTAAACATGGCGTGAAGCTGTCATCGCATAACAATTGCGACAGTAATGAAGGGTACCGTCAAGGATTTTTTGTTGCACAGTCAAGCGGCTTTTAGGTTTCGAGAGCACTGATGATATCTCAAGAAATAGGGTAAAAACGATTTACTAATTTATCGTAGTAAGAATACATTAGTCCTATACAATTTTTTTTTACATATATACACATTTCTTTTAAAAAGTATCGAAATATTCAATTTTAATTCAATACATCTTATGTAACATTAATGAAACTATACAGACTGAAGGCATATCACCTGCATATTTCCCCCTGGGTCTGCAGCTCTATTTGGTCTCATTATTTGATCTTCTGTGCCATTTGGATACTTTTGTTTAATGGTGACATACCTAAACATTCAAGAACATCAAGCTTGACACTGCTACTTTAAAAACATATCAACGAGAGAAGTGAAATCACCAAATAAACAGTATATACCTTTTCATAACTATGCAACGACCAAAGCCTCGATCAAGAGATGACTTGTTCATGACAATTGCATCCTCAATGTCATAACCGCTGTAGCTCATTACAGCTACAGTGGCATTCTGACCTGCTCCAAGCTTATCATATCCAACCTAAAAGACTTAAGATTAATAAGAGCCCTTAGCAGTAGCGCATTGAGAAATAAAACAATGGAAGCATTACTAACCAGCTCAATTGATTTTGTTGTCAGCAAAGGTCGTTGAGGATAAACCAATAGATAAAGTAAGGCGTCCATCCGTCGGAGCTAAAAAATCAAATTAAAACTTCATCACTAAGCATGGAATATTGAAGTTATCTCTACCAGAACAAACATGCTCTACAAAGAAAACATAGTGCAATAACATAGTTACTCTACACACGAAATGCAAGAAGAAAAACAGTTGCGGGTCATCAGGTATTGGAAAAAATATAAGGCCTGCATTGAAACAGTATAAAGAATGGCACTCCATACCTTACAGACCAATTTTGTAAGGATGAATCAGATTCAAAATAAAAACCAAAAATCTTATAATATCCTATCAATCTAGACCACCTCCCAAATTATCAGAACACTAAACCCAATATGTATTAAGAAAAACTCAAGTCCTACATTGAAAAATGACTAGACCGGTAAAGAGTTAGGCCTAATATAAAAACCTAATATTAGGTTCTCGCGTAAACTATTTTTCTTAGACATATATTCATCTATATACTTTCGATATTCTCGCGTAAACAGAATATTAACATGATTGATACATTACAACACCTCTAGAATCACACTACTAGCATAGAATGCAAACTTGTAGTAACTTCACAATAATCAAAATAAAAATCAATAGAACATAAATCATGTTAAACCTTCAAACACAAATAAGTTCTAATGTGGGGGACACATATATCCTAACAAACATTTATGGGCATTAAAATTAAGAGCTTCAGATTCCAGGCAAAATAATGCACAATAACATAGAAGTCCTCATTTCAAAATTGAAGTAACTCGATTGAAATTCATGCTGCATATCATTTTGAAAAGAGACCATGTGATTCAGGTATATTTCAAAAACAATATTCTCAGACATAAACATATGTTTGTATTTAATTCCATACACACAAAAGAATAAAGCTAATAGAAATTGACTAGTTAAAAAGAAATCTAAATTTACTAAATTTGTTTAAAAGTATTTGAATAATATTTTCACCAAGTTTGAAGATCATTCAATAGTAGTGTTTAAGATACATAAACAACAAACAGTTTACTTGCCTGGTTATATGCTATATTTCCCATAGCTTGCTTTCCCATTGCACACTACAGTGAACAAAAAAGCTATTTCAAGCATGGAAATGAACACGATCTATTCTTATAAGTACAATATCTTAGTTACTAACTTAAAACCAAAGGGGGCCAAGGAGGAACAACCTGATAAGTGTTTCTGGGAGATTGATTATGATGAGGATATGGAATTAGCCCCGCACAAACTCCTAAGATAGTGAAAGGCTCAATCTCAATATGAGTAGTTTCTAATGTTGCACCTCCTTCATATAAAGCAATCTATAAAAAAAGAGGCTCTGGTTGTCAAGAATAAGATTTCAAAGACAAAAGAAGCTAGATTTGATTTGAGAAAAACACACCAAAGCATTGTTTTCCTCATTGACATCAAGATACTCAATCAAGCCATTACGTAAGAAGTCATGAAATGTGCACACTCCATCCTGAAAGCACATTTGAGTTAATATTCTCATAAACAGCTTTCATTCTCTATTTCAAGATAAAATCATATTATAAGACTACCTTTAACTCTTTCATATGATAAGATTTGACTCTTGATATTCCTTTGTCAGCAATGACAAGAGGACGGCAAACTCTCCCACCATCTGAAGCTAAGTAAACACAACACTGAAAACATGTTTTTGTCCGTTAATACCAGTTTCAACTCATACCCTTTTAACATTACAATAGTTGAAGGAAGCTCAATAAATATAGATTTTGAGCTAACCCATAGCTACTGGAAAAAATTGAAAGCAATTGTTCTAAATATAGGGTCACATCGCATATGTAATTATTAGGAGAACAATACTTGCAATAATCAGCATTAGTGTATTTACTATTTCCCTAGTTCTTGATTTCGCATTAAATATAATTAGTCTAAATATTCATATTAGATCCTGTACACTTCAACTCTATCAGTAATATTCATATCAGAGCCTGCACACTTCAACACATTCAATAATATTCTAAGTTTCACTCTCAGCAATGAAACCAGTGTGAAATAGTATATTCTTTTTTTCTTTTTCTTTTTTTGAAAAAGTGAAATAGTATATTCTTGGCATTCACTCATGAATACAAAAGTTTAATTTAGACAACTTAAATATAACAATACTTAATAACACAAACACTATAACCATATTTTTAAATATGAAAATGAAAAAGTGAAATATCCACCAATTAAGAGAATTCACCAACCCAAAAAAATGACTGAGCTAGAAATCAAATAATAGTATTAACTATTAAGTACAAAACAGTGAGAATAAAATGTAATAAAAATCAACTGTAACAGAACTGCTCACCTGATTTTCATTGACATAGACACTCACAAACTCACCAATTAGACAAGCTCTCCGCAACTTTCTCATTGCAGTAGCAAAATGCTAGAACAATAAAATGTTAAGGTTTACTATAAATGAGATAATTATGAATGCAATAAGTACAACTAGTAAATAAATATGATAAAAAGTGGATCAATACCCGTGGTCTCCTGTGTTTGCCAATGATCAAACCATTAAAGATGACAAGAAAGGAATCGGGTGTATGAAGCTCTTCTCCAGAGAGATGCTCCATGTTTTCAACACCCAAAGTATAGCACTGTAACAGAAATAATATAATGCAAAAAAAAAAAATGTAAGACACCTAAAGTAATCAATAATGCATACTGTGAAGCATGGGTACTCCGTTTTAGGTAAAGTACCGGTACCGGGTACGTACCGGGTACCGGTACTCGTACCGTACGCGTACGGTACGCACCGAAGCCGTACCAATTTTTTTTCTTCTTTTTTTTCTTTGGTACACCAACCGGTACACATTTGGTACACGTACCCAAATTTTCTTTCTCCGGTTTTAATTTTTTTTGGATAACATAATTTGGACTTAAGTAAAAATTAGATTATTTATTTATTCTATTTATAAATAATAAACTGAAAGAAAAATTAAGAAATAGGCTCATTGAAAAGAAATTGGAGCACATATGGATTCATTCACTCATTGAAAAGGAATAGGCTCAATCCAAAAAGAACCGATTATTTAGTTTTTGTTCATACAAATCTTCGTCTTCTTTCAAGAAAGAGTAAGATTTATAATGAAGGAGTAACAAAAATGTGGGATATTGGTGAAGATGAATTGGATCTATTTGATGGAGCAGGTATTCTTGAAATTGCTACTCTTTCTCTCGATGAACCTGAACTAGAAGCCGCATTCATTGGAGAAGAAAATATTGATATTCGACCATGATTTTATGAATTATTAATACTTTTAAGTGTGATTTATTTAAGCAAATTATTTTTTAATTATTATTTTATCGTTATTTAAATAATATAATTGTTTAGTTATTTTTATAATTATATTTTTAAAGCATTATACTAACGCACCCGTACCTTAGTTTTTCTAAAAATGCCGTACCCCGTACCAGTACCCGTACCGGGTACTGGGTACGTACCGGTACCTATGCAACGCAGAATGCATATGGAAACATGTTTTTATCTTACATCTATTTTGAACAATACAAGTTAAATTGAAGCACAATAACTATTCAATTAAAAATAATTATAAGTAAATTATATGAAATATAAGTTTGGCGGAAATAAATCAACCAAGAGGTTGTTGCCAATGGGGTGAAATATTTTCCGCTCTTACTAGGTACCATTCGATCTACACGTTCCTTGCCATACCGAGGTTGTTGCCAATGGGGAGAAATATTTTCCAAACACAACGAGAAAGTTCAATGAGGCATCGGAAGCAAACCTGGAAAACAAAATAGCTAAAAGATAAAAGGCTATCTAAGACCCTCTTTTCATTAACCCAGTAGATAATAACACTGAATTGGGTCAAGAGCTACACTGCACTAGTTAGTTTTGACACCTACAATTTACAAATTGTCTCATAGTTAGAATGAGTGAAGGTTAGTACCAAATTGAGTGAAGGTCAGTACAAATTTAAGTGAAGGTTAAGTTCTGCATAATTACTTATAATCTGAGCTATCAAGTTCAGTTTTGAGTATCAAATAAAAGAATGAAAATTCACTATCAATTTCTCTCTTTTTCCCATATCTCATATTGTATCATAGTGTTGATGTTCGATTTATGAACTCTTCCTCCTTCACCACCACCTCTGTCAGCGGTTCATGCTACTAATCAAATTTGCAATTTAAGGCTTCACAAACTTCGTCATCAACAATTGCTTATGATGATAATTCTACAGTCTGTATCTCTTACTCTTTGTCTATTGGCCCTTGGTTTGTTGGACTCCAAAACTTCTGACCGTGTTATTGGTAATACGTCTCTGTTTTCGAAAATATCCCAACCTAAAACCCCACATTACCTTGCAGACGGATCAAAAGCTAAATCTAGCGGCATCGGTCAAACCACCCTTCTCCCATCTTTATCTCTTGACTATGTTCTTTTTGATTTCTAATTTTCCATTTAATTTTATTTGTCTTAGATTTATATTGGGCCTAATTCATTCCTACAAAACCGACTTGTAGGGAGACGATTGTCCCCCACTTATAAACATTTATTGAAACCATATCTTTTTTTTTTTTTTTGGTAAAAGAAACCATATCCTTTTCAATGTGGGACTCTTCAACAATATGTTAGTCGTCTGACCCAAAGTTTAAATTGTTCAATAACTTTCACTGCTGATTCCTTGGTTAGTACTAAGGGGCTGAATATCAATAACTTAAAAATGATTATTTTCAAGCTGAGAATGATAGATATTCATTCACCAGCTTGAGGCACTGTGTTTTTTTTTTTTTTGTGTAATCAAGATAATATTAACGGGAGAACTAAGGGTTCTCCAATCTTTTTACACGATAGAAATGGGAAAATCCCAACAAAAGGTACAAAATAGGCGAGAAATTACCTACCAATTGAAATTACGAAAGAAAACCCAATGGGTCCTTAGTAAATTCGTAAAGGCTAAAATTGGGTTTTGTAATGTCTCCCAATAACGCCCATCTCCAAATTAAATTCTTTACATTCCAAACCGTATTATGAACATTCCATCCGTCACTTCTAAAACAAACTCCGTTCCGGGTTAACCATATGGACCAAGAAATTGCCAACCAAAAAATCCCACATTTCTCCTCCTTAACCTTCTTGCTCTTACAAAATAAAAACCAATCCATGCAATTTCCGACCAACTCCTCCTCTAAAACAAACGGTTTACCTATCCAAAAAGCGATGTCATCCCAAATAATCTTCACTACTTTGCAAGAGAAAAAAGAATGATTCCTACTTTCCGCCTCAATATCACAAAAGACACAATTTAATGATGTTAAAGGAAGAGAAATTCTTCTAGATCTTAAAAGGTCTTTAGTAGGAAGTCTATTCAAAGTGTTGTAAATAACATATTTTTACTGTAGTTATTTTTTACTATTGTTAATTTATATTTGAACCTTTAATCCATTAGTTAGATCCATTAAATTAGAATAGTCTATATAAAGAAATTAGTGTTTGTGCATTTTTTATACTTGAAATATATTATTCAGATTTCACAATACTAATAAACAATAAATGAGAAAATTCCTTCATCCAGTAACATTAAACACATAAAACGTACTAGAGATATCAGGGGAACAATAAATGAGAAAACTACATCATCCAATAACATCAAACAAATAAAACATACCAGAGCTATCAGGGGGGTTTCCTCTTCATCAGTAGTGACATGAGTCGTTAAAGCCAGGTTCTTTACTAGTCCACAAGATTCACCTTCAGGAGTATCACATGGACAAAGCATGCCCCACTGTATCAAAGAATAATTTAGAAAAGAAGGTATGATAAGTTCATAAATGAAAACAATTTTTTAAAATCTAGAATAAAAGGCCAGTGCAACATAAGAGCACAACAACAATAAAGCCTTTAGGTCAGCTTCATAGATCAAACAAAATCATCGTATTCTATCCAAACACCAATGCAACATCAGAATGATATATCAAGAAGAAAAGCAATGTAACATCAGAATGATAATATCAAGAAGATTCTCAAGTGAATTGCAGCTTACCTGGCTTGGCTGCAAAGCTCTAGGGCCACTTACTTTCCTGGACTTCTCAAACTGTGGCTGGACTCTTGTCATGTGACCCAAAGCACTTATAAATGACAACCTCTGTAGCACCTGGAAAAAAAATTCATTACAAGAAATATTTGCAGATAGAAAGGAAACATTAGAAAAGGAAACAATGAACAACCTGTGTCACTCCAGGTTTGTGCATCCCGAACCTTGTAATATGAAAATTACCAGTCGAGAGAGTCCATTCCAAACCAGGAGAGATAAAATCTTGATTTTTAAGTTTCTGTGAACACACCCAAAGAAACTCGTAAATTGAAATCCAAAGCCACTAAAATCAGGTTAGATTAAAAAACCAAAGACACCAAAAATGAACACAAGATGATGAAACCAGTGAAGTATGCATTTCACATGTAAATACAAGCCGCATTTGAAAGATTTTATATTGATGAATATGAGAATAACATGAATAAACAAATTCCCAGTGCCGTCTAAATTTTAGAGCTTCCCAAGAAAAATGACTATATCATGATCAGAGATTTGCAAGTAAATCAGTCCAAATGTTTTTGTCAACTTCAACTGTGCTACGCATTACTGGTATCCCACTAAAGTATATTTGTACTTGATGCATGTCGTAATCGGAAGACAATTAATGATCCGAAACAGAATATTCAGTACCTTGTGGGTTTTTTATGAGGAGCAACTTTAACAAGACACAGGAGGAAAACCCCATGCATAATAAGAATAAAATAAATAAATAAATAAATAAATCATCTTGGACAGACAAGGCCAAATAAGTATGAGGAATGGCATGGAAAGAGAATTGAGGAAGAAGAACTCTTAAAGAAGGATCAGCCGAAGACTTCAGAATAACTTCCGTGAAATTGGATTTTTTTATTCAAGAATGCTTTGATTTCATTCACATGTTATTTGATTAAAGTTGTAATAGAGAACTTACACTAAGGAAGTCAAAATCGCTATCCTTGTCCGACTTATCAAAGAATTTGTCCGCCACCAACTTAATTTTAGTTATCATTGATTTGAAAAGATCCTAAAAAATAAAGAAGAATAACTTATAACATGAAAAATGTGCAAAATATACTTTCAGAAGTTATATGTATACTAAATTCAACAAAACAGTACCTCAAAAAGAAGAGAGATTAACTGGCCAGATAACTCCAATCGCTTGTTCCCCACATAATCCTAGGAGTTGAAAGAAACAGTTAGCCAATAGTTATTAGTCAGTCCATCTCATAAAAATCTCATAAAAAGTGTCTAATTTCATTTGCACTTTTTCTCTGTCTCAAAATAAATGTTTTTTTACAATACCAATACGATATTTACTATTACTTTCCACTATTATACCCTCATTTATTAACTTTCACTATATCAAACTACCCCACTAAATATAATTAATATGGGCAATTTAGTAACTGATATTAATTTTATCATTAAAATTAATACATTTAATCATTTTTTTAAATCAATACATTTAATCATTTGTTTAACATCACAGATTAACAGTTCATTTGCATTTGTGATGAAATTCCTGCAACTTGGATAGATTTTTTAGATTACCGATAAGTCAATTGAATTTCCCTTATTTGATATTCTATTTTTACTTGCTCTAGATTCTAAAGCATAAAAATATCCTGTTTTTAATTTCTTCAATCTGATTGGTAGTATTGCTAATTTGAAATGACTTAGCTTATGCCTTACGAATGAAGAAACTAAAACAAACCTAGGATTGTCATTTTGATGGGGCTAGACGCCCGACTTTTGACAGCACATAATTGTTTGCTGCTCTTATTTCGTGCCAACACTTCTTTTGAATTCTTGCAACTTGGATAGATTTTTTAGATGACCGATAAGTCAATTGAATTTCCCTTATGTGATATTCTACTTATACTTGCTCTAGATTCTAAAGCATAAAAATATCCTCTTTTTAATTTCTTCAATCTGATTGGTAGTATCGCTAATTTGGAAATGACTTAGCTTATGCCTTACGAATAAAGAAACTAAAACAAACCTAGGATTGTCATTTTGATGGGGCTAGACGCCCGACCTTTGACAGAGCACATAATTGTTTGCTGCTCTTATTTCGTGCCAACACTTCTTTTGAACCATTTGAAAGTTTCTACCAATAGTGATAGGCTATAAGTTATAACCAAAATTTATGGCTATTAAGTAAATTGAATTCTAGTTACATAAGATCTAATGTTAAAAATACGACACTACCTTGTCATCCATCGCATCCTTATTTAGAATTGCATCCATTAAGCGTCGCATCATAACAGCAACATATATACATTTAGGCCGAAAATTATCTTCGTGCATCTAAATACAATAGAAGAAATGGCTAATCAGATGAAACCTAACTATGGTGAGGCAAGTTACGTGTATTACAGTAGAATAAATTCAAGTTGTACAATGATGAAACTTCAGAAAAAAGATCCTTAAAATTCCAGATATACTTATGTTTCAAGGAAAACCTACCGGTACATTTGCAAGAAATACATCTCTTAGGATAGAAAATGCTCTTCCTTCCTACATAAGAGGTTCAAATAACAAGTCAGAAAATTGTTGAGGAAAAAAGAAAAATATATACATTATTTTATACATAGAATGAGAAAAAGTGAGAGAGAGATATTAAAACCTTTTCAGCTCGCGTGTTTTTTGCCTGATATGCAGACACGCCATTAGCAATAAGTTAGAAACAAAACTAAATATTAAGTATATGTAAGTAAAATTAGAAACTGAAGTATATAATTAAAATTGGAAACTACATTACTCACCAAGTATGCACATAACTTATTTTGGAAACTAACTAAAAGTTTCTAATAATATTTTAAAAGGAAATATTCACATAAGAGAAGAAAACAGTCCATAGAATAAGCAATCTTTGTTGGAAAAATAATTTTTTAAAAGGAAGTATTCACAAAAGAGAATTAAGCAATCTATGTGCTTCTAGATATTTCCATTTTTCTCCTTGATTCAAGAGAGTTAGTTGTCCACTCTTTGGTTTACAAACATTAGAAGTTCAAAATTCCTTAGTTATTAATTGGTTAGTGAGCTCTACTGAAACTGGAATAGGAAAATCTTACATGTTTTTACCTTCTGCAAAGGAAGTGTAGGAATCAGTTCAACTAACAATAAGTTAGTTTGAAATTGTTCTAGAATGTTGTAGACAGGTTAGACTAGGATTCCAACATTGTAACGGTTGTGCACCTGTTGCCCAATATATCTACTAGGGCTATCTAAGATATATTCAAGTTAGACTAGGATTGCATATATTCAAGCTATCTAAGATATCTACGAATGGGTATCGACTAGTGTACGGACAGAGTGTGGAGAGACGAACAATTTCCCCTTTACAATAAGTTTGCATCAAGGTTCAACCCTAAGCCCCTACCTATTCACTTTACTTTTGGATGTACTCACAGAACACATCGAAGAGATACCACTGATATGCGTGCTTTTTGCAGATGATATAGTCATACTTGGAGAGTTGAAGGAGGATCTAAATGAGAGGTTGGGGACTTGGAGACGAATTTTAGAAACGCATGACTTCCGCCTAAGCAAAAGTAAGACGAAGTATATGGAATGTAAGTTCAGCAAAAGAGAAAGTGTTTCTAACCGAGAGCTGAAAGTTAGGGATCATATCATGTCACAAGTCACGCGGTTCAAATATCTTGGGTCCGTAATACAAAACGATGGAGAAATAGAAGATGTAAACCATTGAATTCAAGTTGGGTGGCTGAAATGGAAGAGGGTTTCAGGGATTTTGTATGACACAAAGGTACCGGTTAAGTTGAAAGAAATTTTTTATCGGAATGCAGTAAGACTTGCGATGTTGTACGAAACATAATGTTGAGCCGATAAGAATCAACGGGAGAATGAGAATAAATTATAGCAAAGATGATGATATAGCATTGGATGTGTGGTAAGACTAGAAAGAATAAGATTAGAAATGACAATATTAGCAAGAGTGTGTGGGTAGCACCTATAGTAGAAAAGATGGTGAAAAATAGAATTAGGTGGTTTGGACATGTAGAGAGAAGACATGTAGATTATGTGATAAGGAGAGTAGATCACATGGAAAGGAGCCAAAAACCTAGAGGTAGAAGAAGATCTAGAAAAACTATAAAAGAAGTTATTAAGAAAGATCTCAAGATCAATAATTTGGATAGAAGTATGGTTCTAGATATAATATTATGGCGGAAGTTGATCCATGTAGTCGGTTCCACTTAGTGGAATAAGGCTTGATTATTATTGTTGTAATAGTCTATATAACTTACACAGATAATTAATTAATTTATACAATATATGACAGAAAGATAAAACATAATTGCCCTAAAATAGTTGTTTGATAGGATAGAAACGGGCACATTCAGTTACGATTTCTAATAATTTTTAATATGAGGTCTAATCTTACAAATACTTTGTGAATGGGATTAAGAAAGAACAACTCACTCTTGAATCAAGGTACTCCAATGCTTGGGCTTGTGTAAATACACCACTTTGTGTACATTGCTGATTAGAGGGCAAACATATTTACCAGATCACACATAGCACAAATAATAATACAATATGCTTTGTCATGCTAAGAAAGGGCAAATAAATATGCAATTAATATACGAGCCTCTAGCTTCTACCATCCTTTACAATTTAGTGTATGCGGAGGAAATTTTAAATTTGACAGAGGCATTTGGAAGAGCTTATCTATAATTCATTTGAAGTTATCTCATAACATAAGTATTTGTATTGATGTTTGGATTTGCTTGGAAAAATAATTTATGACATGTCCATCTTGTCAAAAAACTTATTATCCATAAGTTGTTATAACTTATTATAATAATTGCCATGGCTTAATAATAAGCGCCAAGTGTAAGTTCCCCAAAGTTGTTGAGTGAATGAGACCTTAATAAGTTGTTTATCCAAACGCATTCATAGTAAAATATACATGTCAATTACCTCAATGGAGGGCAAAATTAGCAAACTGTAACGAGGATCTCTTCCAATCAATTGTACAACTTCTTGATCACTCTCCATACCCATAGCTTTCATTACAACCATAAGAGGAACCTATTGGATATAACAAGTAAAAATTACCAAACCCTAATGTAGAATTTTGTGGTATATTTTTATATATTAGAACTGATGGAAATGAGGTATAAATAGAATACAAGGAGCTGAACATGTACACTAATCGGGCCTAAAAATCAGGAAAATAATTTCCCACAAGTGATGCTACCTAAATGACATTAATCGAGAGTAATTCTATCTACATTAGTATTTGTAAATGGTACACAATTAGAATTTTGTAATAGCTGAGTAATAATCATCATATGATTCTGATACTTTCCAACACCTAGTTATAAAGCAATCAAAAGGCTTAATGTGAATAAGACAATGAAAAAGGCAAAGTAAAAAAACCTTTTCTTGAAATTGATTCAATTCTAACCATATCTTCTCTTTTTCCATCAAAATGGTAGTTTTTGTTTTTATTTTCTCCGTGCTGCTTGTTACAGATGCAGTAATGCTGAAAGCCAAAATAGGAAACAAAATATACTTTAAAACAATATGGAATAGGACAATCGGTAATCTAACATGGAGGGACAAATGCACAACACTTACAAAACTAACAGTAACTTAAACAACAGCTTTTTAGATAGAGAAAATAAAACTTAATAGAGAAAAAAAGTGGAGAAATACCACTTGAGGAAGAATAACATATTCACCAACAAAATAAACAAAAACGTGAATGTATCCCGTTAAAACCACAGTTCATATCAACCAACAAGGATTTAATTTTGCACAGCTATGACAAAAATGAAATTTCAAGGGGCAGCAAAATATTACACGTAGATCTACACACATGGAACAAGTGGCTAGAAGCTGCTGCTTGTCATGACTATTGTTTTTGTTAAGATATGTATTAGATTTAAATGATAGTTTGTTCAGTAAATATCTCTATGATTAGATTCTTTGGTCTTATCCCAATAATCAAGGGATTTAACTATCAATAATATTCCTAAGTTAACTATCAATAATATCAAGTGAGTATCAAGCTATTCCTAAGTTAACTATCAATAATATTCAGCATTCTTATTATTTTCTCTTATCTTTTTATCAAGTGAGTATCAAGCTATTCCTAAGCTATTCCTAGATTTTTTGTTCAGTAGATATGTATATTTGATTGTGATCACATGGTTATAAATATCAAGTGAGTATCAAGCTATTCCTAAGTTAACTATCAATAATATTCAGCATTCTTATTATTTTCTCTTATCTTTTTCTCTAAAATCCCACAACTTAAACATCATAGCTAGAGCTGTGTTCGAGTTCTCAAAAGGTTCAAAATATATTAATATTTCTGGCGAACTTGGTGAAGTCAACCCACGACAAGCCGCACCTCCTTTGATCCGACCTATCCCAAATCTCATGCCCAAACTCATCATCATGTGCCCCCACGTGCCTCCCATTCTCGTGCAGGTAGAGCTCACGCCCCGCCATCTCCCTGCACATGACAGTGCGTGCAGCCCCTTTTATTGTTACTGTTTGGTGAGTCTGGCTAGACTCAACCTCGTGGTTCCAGAAAACAACAACCCTTACCCCTTTATATATTGGCACTATTATGCGTCTTAGTCATATGCTTTTGGTATTCTATTTGTTTTCTTGAATTGATATTCTTGGTTAATTATCAATAATATTCAGCATTCTTATTATTTTCTATCATCCTTTTATCTAAACCCAACAAGTTCAACAGTTTCAGAACAAATAACCCAAATGTGCTCTTCTTAAACAAGATTATAAACCTAAACTACCATTGAGGAGAAAAGTACCCGTCGGTTCAACCTAAATTAAAATCATAAATAAATTAAAATTCTAGATAAATCCTAACTAAACAGACAATCAGAATAACATTTAAAGTTCCTTAAACTGCCTTCTTATCAAACCTACAATCTTTGAAAATAAGTAACATCTCAATATTCCATGTATGTAAAAAAAATTCATCACAGTTATAAATCAAAATATTACAGTTCTCTAAATTCCTAATCTATGTATATTATAGGAAGATGAAAAATAAGCCTTCATCGTACCAGAGAGAATTACTTACTTTTTTTTCTTGTCGGTGTCTATAATTATTCTATTCTTCGAAAGTTGTTCTTGTATTAGGATTACCTGAAACAGATCCGTGGAATATTTCTTTAAACAAAATAAATGAAAACTATCTAGAAGAAAGATAAAGGGGGACATATTTGGATAAGATTAGAAAACAAAAACAAAAACAAAAGCTACTATCAAGGATTATTTAGTAAAACACCTGATTTTGCACAAGTTCGACAACTACAAGTCAATGAAAAATGCTTATCAGTTTATTCTTATAATGATATTCATCAATTATTGCTGACACTATTTTTTTAACCGTTCAAAACATGAATTAAAAAACATTCCCAAGTCAGTCCCTAACATCGAGAAGTATTTAGAATCAGAATAACAGTATAACACCTTTTCAGTCCCTTTGATTACAAAATATCCTCCAGGATCAAGGGGACACTCGCCTAGTCAAAGAAAAAACTAAAGGTAAGATTTTATTTAAAATGATGAGAAATGCAAAAGATAAATAGAACAATTAAATGAATAAAACAAACCAAGTCTTGCAAGCTCAGCTTCATCTCTATTGTTCAAAACACAACGACAACTACGCAACATAATGGGCATTCTTCCAATTAGAATATTTTTCTGCAGAAAGAAAAAATATTGTTGCAGTTAATAAAATATATCTTAGTCAAACTCAGATCATATAACTTATAAGATTTAAATATATTTAGTCCTCACAAATATACCACCTTTGGGTTTTAGCCCCTGTAAAAATATTTCCTGTTTTAAGTCCTTGCAAAAATACAATACTTTGTTTTTACTCCTCTGTATATTGAAACTTGTCCTTGTAGTATTCATTTTAGCCCTTCTTTTGAAAGACTAAAATCAACAATTTAATAGATCATAGGGACCAATTTTAATATCTATAAATTTTGCAAGGACTAAAACAAAACAAAAAGGAACAAAGAAAAAAGAAATGGTATATTTGCAAGGACTATAAACAAAAACAAAATGTTCATGGACAAACCAAAACTCTTGATATTTTGCATATTTAAGCCTACTAATAATAGGTGTCAATCACCTCTTCCACTATTCTTAGGTTATGAGGACTTCCTTGAGTGTACTCAACGTTAACCTTTATCGGAGCCGCATATCTTTTCATTAGACAAAACGAAGCACAATTCACAACAGGTCAAGCACAACAAAAACAAATAACATTTAGTCTGACTACCACTTCCAAATAGTAGTATAACTAAACTAAAAGAAATTGAAACATGATAAAACTTTACAGGCAAATCAAGAAAATACTTTCGAGCATTATTAGAATGCTATCAAAAGCTCCGCAGTATCCAATTAAAAACATTAGATCATGATTCTTACGTTCGATCAGATAGCCTGCATGTTTGTGGGCTAATCATCTCATTCATACCATCTATCGTTATCGACGGTCTCCCAACTTTGACCTTCAAAAACCTGCATAACGAGTCATGTTGTTCATTAGCACATCAGTAAAACAACTTAAAAAGCTCGAGCCAACTTCTCAAGAATAAAGAACAATTAAAAAATATCGGATTCAATTCAAGTTAACTATCATTCATAAGCTAAGCATTTGAACAAACACATTACAAACCTTATATATATTTGTGGATACTTAGTAGCTTGAATGCGATCATTAGCACGAACAATTTTCTTGATATCAGTTTGAACAAAATAGTTGAAAGAATCCAAATGTTGCTTCACCAATCCTCTAACCTGAAAAAACGAATTCGATGATAATCATCCGTTAGTGAAAAACGATCACAGTGTTACTATTTCTGAAATTCGGGAACGAAGGAGTTAGTTAGTTAGTTATTTTGTTAGTTACTTTGAGAAATTCGGGAATGAGTTGAAACTTGTCAACAGCGGTGTTGACTGGAGCGGTTAGAAATTCTTTATCCATGGAATTGCGCTTAGTTGAAGAACTCTAATAATGCGGATTCTTGGAAGCCGCTCCGTGTAATGCAGTATCTGATATGGCGGTGGTGGCGGTGGTGGCGACGGAGGAAGGTGGCGGTGGTGAAGTGCGTGCCAATTTTCTTTGATTGCGCGGTGTTGGTTGTTATGATGTATGCGCTGAACTTTTTCTTGGTTTAGGAAATGATGAAGCGCGCACTTCAGAAAAATAAGCGGGTTGCTCTTGGGATCATGTGCTTTTATTTTTATTATTATATAAAATAATAAGTTTAATTATATATTATATACTAGGGGTGTTCAAAACCGAACTAAACCAAATTAAAACTGTAAAAAATCGCATTTGATTCAGATGTGTTTGAGTCATTTTCTATCATATCGCGCAATTCGGTAATTAGTTATCAATTTCTCGTAGACGGTGACGTTATTCCGTTTAAGAAACAAAAATAGGTGATGGTGGAGTGAAACATGAATTAAATGTCATGGAAACGCACTTCTGATAGAAAGGAACGGAGGTGGATATACAAGGTTAGCACTCTAATACTTAAGTTAGTGAATTAGTTAAAAGTAGTTTGAGAGTGTGAATGAGAGAGTACTTAATGTTTGTTAAAAGGGTAAGTATTTCCTTTATCGTTTCCACAGGGATTGATGTGATACTACCGTCATTCTACAGTTTAGTGTATTTTGAGTCAAGGTTGAGTAATAGTTTGGTAACATTAGATGTAAAAAAACATGAAAAGTAATTAAAGACAATAAAATATGGTTTGAAAACGATTTGAGAAAACTGTGTCAAGATTAGTTTTTGTTAACTTGCTTTGTATATATGTAGCTAACCGCGCATATGAACATGTTAATGATTAATATAACCATGTATCCTCTCGATATCGTTTATCTCTAAAGAAATATCGTGAATGTTATCATATCGACCGTTAGATGATCTCTCATGCCAACAATCAACATGATAATCTTTAAAAGCTCAATACAAGTGATTATCAAGTCACAAATCTATCTCTAGAGTTTGATTATTGATAGATGAATATCTTTTGATCAAGATTTGAAACATATCTCTCAATAGTGCATCAAAACAACATATAAACATGAATAACAAAGATATTCACCATATATTAATCATCAACAAGATTCATACACAAAAGGTTAAGCAAAATACATACTTTACAATCTAACTACCTCTAATCTTGACACATGAGAAGTTTAGCTCTCCATAGCTTCAACAACAAACATCAAAGCAAGCTTTTCTAGCATAAGAATCCAAAGATGATGAAGAAATATGCTTGAGAAATCTTGAATAACTTATGAGTTTTTTTCTTCTTCTCTTGCCTTAGAATGCGGTTGGTTGGTAGAATGAGAAAGAGATAAGGATTCTACATAAAAATATCTCCAAGTGCCTAAAAGTAGTATCTCTCAAAAATTAGTCCCGCTTAGCGCACAGAGGGCCGCTAAGCGGACTAGAGAAAATATCTTGAATCACGAAGGATCCGCTAAGCGGGATGAGGCCGCTAAGCGGAACTGAAACTTGGTTCACCACTGGAAAGTGTAACACCCCAATTCTACCCAAGCATATAGGTACAAATATCAGAGTATAAAAATTAAATTCATATAAACAATTAGGGCATTACACTTAAGTAACCACATCACAAAAATATAACATACTCGCAAAAGATGCGTAACACAAATAATCAAAGAGGAAAGATTCTCATAAACACTTGATAATATTCATACTTATATATATATATGCATCGGTAAACAGAATATCCACAACATTCCTCCAAAATACTACGTATGATAAGGTATCCAAAGTACATAATATGAATACATCCAAAGGATCAAATATACATCAAAAGGATCCTATAAGCATCATCTACAAAATAAGTGTTCGATCCCCCCTAGGTGTTACGTATCACGAGCGGACGACACCAAAACGGACGACTACTAAAAGAGCACCTACACTTGCGGATCACCTGCATATTACCCACGAGTAGGTAACATTAAAGTAGAAGGGTGAGAATATAATTTATAATGAAAAGGCATGATAAACATAGTAATGTCAACAAGTATCATCAAGAATCATACAACAAAGTAATCCACTAAGTCAACCACAATCAATATATAAGTAATGCGACACATGAATGATAACATAAATTATAAAGACAGACGATGATGAATGAGACTCGACTATGCATATGCATGTGGTACCAAATCCGGAGTAAACTCCTCCTTGTCATTATGACAAATACACCTTGCCGAGCATTATGCTGGGACTTTATTCCACTCAGGAAGCCCGCAGGCTATTGTCATCGAGCATGTAGCTCCCACTGATGACCTCTTGCCACTCAGGCTAATATACCGTTACCGAGCTTTAAGCTCCTACTGGTAACCAATGCCCGCAGGCCATCTGTTAACAGCATTCCGCCATTAACGTATTGAAATGTTATGTTGTGCACACAAACGACTCGATTACATAACAACAACAACAACAACAATAATATAACTCGGTCACATATCCACATCAAACCGGTCATATTAATCCACACGGATACATCACCAAAATTGCCACTCAGTCGTTCAAATTCACACAGCATACATATACCGTCAGAACATACTTGATTAGCAAATATCATTTCACAAAAATACATTTATGAAAAATCATTCAACCACCAACACACTCTTCTTTATCATAAAGCATACTCAATAAGCTTCATAACGCTTCAAACGGCGTCAAAAACGGAGTTACGGATCAAAAGTTATGACCGTTACAAAATCTGTCAAAAATTGGAAAAAGCAGTAGGTCGACGCATGGAAATCATAGGTCGACGCATTGAAGTCCTTCCACCCTCGGGTATGTGCACGCTGACCCAATAGGTCGACGCATTCAGCAGAAAACCCAGATTTTTGCCTTTTAGGTTGCACAGGTCGACGCAAACCTCTGTGTAGGTCGACCTAAGCTTCGTAGAAACCTAAAAATCACCATTTTCAACACCCAGACTCTTATAAACCTTATTCTAACACATATACATCATTCTAAACATCCACAAATCACAAACACAACATAAAAGTGTGATCATGCAACATAAACAACCAACTTTGCATGGTTGACATCATTAAACTTCTCATAACCTAGTTTTTCCTTCTAATGCAAGAAAACATGGAGAAATGGAAAAACAAACATGATCAATGAAGATATCTATCATCATACTACACATACACACCACAAAATCATGTTCATAACTTCAAAGCTCACAAAACTCATAATCTATCATTGTTAGTCAAGCATAGGATGAACAAGAACAAGAACAAAAACACAACAAAACTATAGGAACCATACATTCAAGATAAATTAGATTCACCCCCTTACCTTGGTTAATCTTGATTCTAGCTTGGTTTGGATTTCTACAATTCTCTTCTTCTCTTTGTTTTTCTCTTCTTTCTCTTCTCTTCACAAGTTTTCTCTCTTTTCTCTCTAAAATATCTCTTTATCTTTTCTATTCTAAGACATCATATATTTTACCTCTCTATAACTCTTTCTATTTCTCTACTTCTCATTTTCACCCACTCAACTCTCATAAATTCCAATTTTGGCTCAAATGTTACTAAACATTAATTCTAACCAATTAACACCAAAACATAATAATTACACACATGGAAAGTAATAAGTAAAATATTAACATAATTAATATTTACCGACTGACACGACTCAAAAACGGTAAAATTTAGGAAAATACAACAAACATCACAACTAAACAGAAAAACACATTTACGGGTGTTACAGAAAGCTCGCTGGACGGCCGCCTAGCGGAACAGGAAGCTTGGTTCACCACTGGAAAGCGCGTTAGATGGCCGCTTAGCAGAACTTGCTGAACAAAACTTTCCGAAATGGCTCCAAACTTGCTCCAAAGTGATATCTTTCATAACTTTCATCCAAAGTTTTCCAAAATGCAAAATAACCTTCAAAACAAAGAAGAAAACTAGTAAATTACATATTTACTATCAAAACTCGATTTTATTTATTTACACGATTATAAACATAATTGAATCAAAAGTAAGGAAAAGAGTTATCGAAATACCACCAAAGCTATTACCAAACTACCCACATTTTGGATTCTAACAATGTTTGGTTTGATCTCCCTTCCTATGTGGAGAAAGACTTAAATATGATTAGCTCATTTGTCTCACTTATTAAAGTGGAGAGCGTCCGTTTAGGATCGAGAGCTATAGAGTAAATAAAGATTCAAAAGAGAGAAAAGAAGAGGAAACCTATTTGTGTTTTACTGCAATCAATCTCACTAAATCGACAATTCTGGATTAGTTAACAGTTAGAATGAACTCAAATTTGGAGGAAAGTTTCGCAACACTTGTATCTAACTTTCTGATATTGGGATCTTTAAAACGAAGTTTGAGTTGAGAGATAATTGTTTCTCACTGAAGCTGCATATATGGGCAATTTTTCAGCTTTTTTATTCTTATTTGTAAGCTAGTTTGCTTTGTGATTTTACAGTTTTTAGCATTAGTTTCTAAATCACTTTAATACTCTTTAGTACCCTTATTTGATTATATTGGAGCTATTTATTTGGTTTGAACAACTCGTGGTTTTTACTCTCATATTGAGGGATTTCCACGTTAAAATATTGGTGTTCTTTTGTGCCTTTATTTGTTTTATTTTCTGCCGTATATTTTTTTGTTGATCTTAATAAATTCTTACAAATTAGGGGAATTTTATATTTGCTCGTATTGGACTATTATTGTGTTAATTTTCCATCAGGGTAAGCTATTTGTTAAGGGATATTTTACTTGTTTGAATAATTGAGTCAAATACAAATATGAAGATGATATTGTTGAATAGTTTTAATTACCATTTGTGGAAGGGAAAGATAAAAGACTTACTATTTGTGTAGAAATTACATTTACTGTTTTTTAGTTTCGTAAAGTCGGATTTTGTATCTGAAGAAGAATGGAAGTTTGAACATCAACAGACATGTAATTTTATGCGATAATATGTAAAAGATAATGTTTATATTCAGATTGCTAATGAGACACGTGAAAAAAAGTGTGGGAGAAGATAAAGTCCTTATATGCCTCAAAATCAGGGAATAATAAGGAGGTGACATCTATTTCAAATCACTTGAGTGAATTTCAAGGGCTCCTTGATCAGATTTCAGGAATGAGTATCAAATTTGAAGATAAACTTTTTGACTATTTCTATTATTATTTTTATCAAAGTCTTGGGAGACGTTTCGGATTTTAATCACAAGTTCTGCTCCTATAGGTGTTGTTTCTTTAGAAATGGCTAAGGGTGATATTCTAAATGAGGAGATGAGAAGGAAGGCACAGGGTTCTTCATTTCAATCAGAGGTACTTACCACTAAAAGTAGGGGAGAAGTCAGAAAAAGAACCGAAGGGTGGTAAGGAGAATAACATAAGCAAGTCCAAGCCAAGATACAAGAATCTGGAGCGTCATTATTGTCACAAAATAGGACACATACAAAAATATTGTTATTAGTGAAAAAGAGATAAAAAACAAGAAATGTAAGTCTGAACAAAGAGATCATGAAGATCACAATGATGATCACGTTACTACTGCTACTAGTGATGATCTTGTTATTCTACGTGATCATGAGCCTGTTACTCTCGTATCAGGCGAGAGCATGTGGATAGTTAACAGTGGTGCTACATTACATGTTACACCAAGGAAGAATTTCTTCACATCTAATACTTCTTGTTACTTTGGAGTGTTGAAGATGAGTAATGATGGTGTATCTAAGGTAATTGGTGTTGGTGATGCTTTCTTGCCAACCAACTTGGAAATGCAATTGTTTCTTAGAGGTGTTAAACATGCTCCAAATGTCCGCTTTAATTGGATCTATGTGCATATGCTTGATGATTGTGGTTATGACAATCACTTTAGTTCTAGAAAGTGGAAATTCAATGTAGCAAGAGGAGAAAAGCTTTCTAAACTATATGAACAAAAGCTTTGGTTGCTAGAGACAATGTGAATGCTATCAACATGGAAGCATCTTTGTGGCACCAAAGACTTAGTCATATTAATGAAAAGAAGGTTGAATGTTTTGGTCAAAAAAGATGTTCTTCCAAAATTAAAGAATGAAGATTTAGAGAAGTATTATCATTGCATGGCTGATAAACAAATTGGAGTATCTTTCAAGAGACATCCTCCCTCAAAGAAGTTAAAGTTGCTTCAATTAGTACATTCTGATGTTTGTGGTTCATTAAAGGTAAAAAAAATTTAGTGGTGCACATTATTTTGTTACCTTTATTAATGACTGCTCCATGAAACTATGAATTTATGCCTTGAAGACAAAAGACCAAGTGTTGGAGAAGTTTGAAGAATTCCATACTATGGTAGAGAGGCATACAAGAGAGAAGCTTAAATGTATTCGTTTTGATAATGGTGGTGAGTATAGTGGACCATTTGATACCTATTGCAAGCATCATGGTATTGCACATGTAAATACTCCTCCTAAAACTCCTCAATTGAATGATTTAGCAGAAAGGATGAGTTGAACGTACATTTCATCAATATGAAACAAAAGGTCTGATCGAGGTGGATGCAAAGGTCGTAACATTTGACCAAAAATATTCTAAAGATGTTGAAACATCATCAACCATCACTTGATGATGAAATATAATATTAAAATTACATTAACAATTATTTATATAATGTTATATCTTTAATATATATCATTACAATAAATGATTGATGTTAAATTTCATTCTCTATTTCTATTTGAACTTCTGAATTTTTCATGAGTTTTTAGTGCATCCAAAAATATATTTCCATATTTAGTATTTAGTAAGCATTTTGAATTTGTCACAAAGATGTGGCACTAAGAGTAAAAAAAAGGTACTGCTCTTAGTAAAATGCACAAGTATTAAAAAAAAATCAAAAAATTCATGGAGTTAACACACATTTCCTTACCTTTTTTTCCCCAAATGTTTGGACATTATATGCATTGGTTTAGAAGTACAAAAATACACACTCCATTTAAGACAACACTAAAATTCCAAATTCCACATTGTGATCAAGACACCAAAATCTCAAGAGAGCTACTTCTCTCCCCCTACCGTTTATGAACCATGGAAAGAACCATTCGAATTCACTATTCTGAAAAGGTAACGAACATTTTTTTACATTTCCAGAACAATGCATGAAAATAATTGCGTATTTTTTATCCTTCTAAAATGGTGAATGTGTGAGGGATTCAGTTTTTCTAAAAGTGATTGGGAGATAAAAGCAGCGCTCAGATTTCAATAAATTAAGTTTAAAATTGAAGTTTAAAAACATGTATACCTTAACTGAAGCTTACAATAAATTAGACAGAATAACTTATCAATGAAACTAATAATTTAAACAAATATAAATGAAATATAATTTAAACATATAAATGAAACAAGATAAGTCAAAATAACTTATCTTTTTACAGTGTGCAGCATCAACTAATAACCTTACAAAATTGTTAATAAATAGTAAAAAAACTAATTGCTTGGAGGACTTCTAATATCGAACAGGATTGTATTGACTGGAGAGGTGAATGCATTATGTTAATTCAGGCATCTGCTAGTTTTAAGCGTGGAACAATATTCATCGATTGGAGTTCCTGGAATTTTGAAATTCAGACTAAATTGATCAACATACATTCATAAGGTATAAAATATAGTAATTAGTATATATCTATGATCCAACACTTTCATTACCTGAATCAAGAGTTTGCATGCATATGGTAGCTTCATGGTTGAAATCTGGTCTCCATTCTTACAAGATGAACAAACACCAGTTTTCAACTTATGGTTGTAATATCCTAACAACCCACACTTTCCACACACCTGAACTTCATAAGGATCACTCGATAACATGAGTCGCTCAAAAATCAACATACTAGCACCGTACGCAATTAAGCAATCACGTTCCATTTCTCCGACTCGTAGACCTAAAAATATAGGGAAAAAGTGATGTTAAACTCAATAGTTAACCGATCTTTAATAATGGAGATCTCAAAGCATTCCACTTTAAGGGAAGATATAAATAAGATAAAATAAAATCCAGGAGATCAAGAAATCCCGTTTTACAAGAAACAATAAATAAGTTGAGGTAATTCTCAAATAATACTTCGAACAAGTCCCTCATTAATTCAAAAACACTTCAAAAGCATAAATTGAACACCTCCATTTCTAGCTCTCCCTTCTGTAGGTTGTCTAGTTAGCAGGGTACGAGGGCCACTACCACGAGCATGCATCTTATCGAGCACCTGATCATCAACAGAAGTTTTGCTGGTGAGTTTATTGGTATGAATATAAGGTAAGTTACCACTATGATGAATAATAAACTTCCCTAAGCAATATTAGAATGCCATCGTATTAATAATTAATAAAATAAATATTTTCACTTTGATCTAGATCACTATACTAGCAGCAATATAAATGGATATTAAGTGCAAAGGGACTAAGTATTTTTAAAATGACCAAACCTTTACTGTGAAACATAATACTAACTTCATTTTTAATAAAATGATTTCAAACTCACCATATGTTTTAATTTCTGATAGTATATTGGCCCCATAAAAATATATGCTTGTAATGGGCAACCAGTAATACCTAAAAAAAATAAACCAAAACACCTCTTAAATTGATAAATACAAAAGAGGAATACCATACTGCTGAAGTATCACTTAAATATTTAATTGTCAACAGAAAATAAGAGATTAACAATTCAATACTATTCAGAATAGCCCCATGACAAAGCCTGTAAAATCTAATCAATCCAATTATGCTTCATAAACCTGTCATAATTCATGAATTTGGTCAAAATCACATATAAGCAGAGCACCAAAAAGGCCCCTGATTTGCTTCCTTAGTCGATTAGGAATACAATGCTAGTATAATAAAGATTACCAAATAATGCCCACGTTAGCTTTACAATTCTTTTTCGCTCATTTCACATAACACAGTAACAAAAAAGTTATGGTGTTACTCTCCTACTCAATTAAACTTTTGTCTAGGTAGATGTTACCTTCTTTGAGTTTATTCCCTTATTTATATCCTCACCCTCATCTCAAAAAAACAATGTCACTGTTCATTAGTAGTTAAACCTACGTATATTATTTGTCAACCAGCAATTCCAACATAGTTAAGCTGGATATTTTCTATGGTGTCCCAGGTTTGATACTAGGATCTTCCACCTTGTGTGAGTTTATGGTAGTTTTTTCCATATTGTCTAAGGACAATAAAAAACCTTGCCTCCAAAGCCAAACCTCAAAATGGTATTTGTTTTTTGTAATCCCTCTACTTGTGAGTTGGGACACTAAGGCTATGTTTGGGAGTTTGGAGGGGAGGGGAGGGGAAGGCTTCTAAAAACGAAAATTTAAAAAAAATATAGAAAAATATTTGACATTTTTTAAAAAAATGATTTTGTTTAGAATGATAAAAGAGTCATTATCATTGCTAAATTTTTAATTTTCAGAATACTATAACAACCTAAAAGATATTTGAAAAATTTATGTAAGCCCTTCAAAACCCTCCAAAACCCTCCTTCAATACAATTTTTGAGTTCCCCCATTTTATGGGGTTTTTGGTGTTATGAATAAACTCAAACCCTCCAAAACCCTCCTACCCAAAATCTTTTTATCCTTTTCACCCAATTCTTCCTATTTTCCAAAGCCCTCCCCTCCCTTCCCCTCCAAACTCCCAAACATAGCCTAAAAAAATGACAAGGGCAGGGTTTGATTGTTGGTACAACAGAACACACAAACAATTAGCAGCTCCATTCAGACTTCTAGGCAGAGGAATACAAGCATAAACATATATCATCTCAGAACAAGAGAGATACTAAGACCGCCCGGATGAGATTAGTTGAGAAAAGCATAAAAGAATAGATTGGTACTGCCAATATCATAAAAAAATTAATCTTTTTTGAAAACCGTAAGATAGGAAATTCAAGGTTAAGTATGCATGACTTGGACCAATCCTAAGAAGTGTAACCTTTAGCCTATGTTTGTTATCAGAGATAATGAGAAGAGTGAAGTAGGGTAGAAGAGACTTTTTTCTCTTTTTGTTTTCTTCACTCGTATGTGCTCAACATTACTTAGCCACTTTTGTAAATCCATGTTACATCAACATTCCGGGGACCATAGGTTAAGCCTTTTCACTTCTAGAATGACTTGATCAAAGTTGTGTACTTAATGGTGTGGAACATTAGAACCATGTTTCCCTTCCTCCAAGGAAGACAGTCATAGGCCGTTGGCATATCTTCATAGTTCGAGTGAATCTTGATGACCGGCTCAAGCCTCAACTAGTTGCTAAAGGTTATCCCAGGTTTTTGAATTGTATTACGGTACACCTTTTCCACAAAATGCATTCATCCATGATAATCTCAATCAAGATTTGATATGGAGCAACCTCCTAGATTTGTTGCACAGAGCATGTCGATACAAGACAACTTTTTCATCTTTGCAAATCTCTATATGGCTCAAGCAATTCCCTACGGCTTAGTAGGGTAGATTTAGCACTTCGATTCAATAGTTTGCTAAGATAAGGAGTAAGTATGACTACTTGGTTTTACTTATACTTAGTTGTGTACATTGACAACATTGTTGTTACAAACAGTCAACACCATGGGCATGCCCAATTAAATTAAAACGAAAATTACGAAATTATTATCAACATTTTAAAACAAAATGTTTAAAAGTAATTTCCTACAGCAAGCGTACAATGGAAATTCAAGAGGATACAACCTTGATCAATGTTATGCCTATTGACACTCCTAAGAATCCTAACATAAAGCTTCTGCAATATTAGGTACTACCATAACCACTCTAAACAAAATATCTATCATTGATAACATAATACTCTTCATTGAAAAGATACTTTCATTTGCAACTACAACCGAGAATTCTTAAGTGAAATGAATACCTGAATAAATGAAGTCTTTGCCACTGTAGTTGAAGCCGTGTTTCACAAGAGTTTCACTGCCAAAGCAAGAAAACGATGAGCGCACTAAATAGATAAACCATAAAAAACTTACCAGAAAGAAACATGATACCTTATGGTTTCAACCTTGTCAGCATGACCACTTTCTTCCCCAAAAGCACTACCATAATGAAATTTACCACATGACACCCCTGCTTTCCCTCCAAGAAGCTCTATCATCTTTCCAACTGTCATTCGACTGATCCCATAAAAAATATTAGTTCGCATCCAGAACACATGTAACATTGTACTTACGTTTATTAATTTAAAAAGTTTTTTTAATGTTAAACATAAAAGATAAATCACATCCATTCTACAAAAAGACCACTTGAGCCATGATACTCTACCGCATAGCACACACTCCTTCACGAATCACATCTGTACTTTCCGATTTAATTCCTCATTATCAACAACTATATCATCTTTAAAAAATGCATTGTGACACCCACTTTTAGATATGTTCAATAAGTATATTGGTAAACAAATAAAAAAGGCAGTGCCTCAAAGTTGGCCTCAGTGAACTCCTGATGTTCTCACACAAGTTATACATATCCCAGACATTAACACCCCAACATTTTGGTACTGTCAAACTTTCATTAAAGAAATAAAAAATGCTAACTTTACTGTTTGTTTTCTTCTCCATCTGAAGAACATTAATCTTATTTGAATATAACATTACTTTGAAGTTCAGAATCCCGCTCCATTTTAGTGTCAATATTTATTGTACAACTATTGGACTATGGGCTATAGTAAAGCCAATGGGCTATAAAGTATCCTTTTGTTAAGAGGAAAACTATTATGTATCCTTAAAGGCTAAAAAATAGGAGTAGCGTAGCATATATTATTTAGAAATTAGAATGATGTCATCGAGAAAATAGAGGAGCATTGGTGTAATAAAAAAAAAATTACTTCAATTATTTACAGAAAATGGGGGTTTCCTATAATGTTTCAACATATAACTAGTGAGAATGATATGAATTACCTTGGAAACCCATGAGGATTCATAATCAGATCTGGACAAATGCCTTTCTCAGAAAATGGGAAGTCTTCCTGCTGGACAATTGTTCCACAAACACCTTTTTGCCCATGTCTGCTACTGAATTTATCACCAAGCTAAGGAAACAAATACAGCCAGAGAAATCAGTCAGCTGCTTTAAATCAAGAACAGAACCTCACAATAACCCGAACAAAACTTTACCTCAGGCCTCCTTGTGTGACGGACTAGAAGTTTGATACACATGTTGCTATCCTTATCATTGCAAAGAACTACTCTATCAACTACTTCACCTCCATGACATTTACTGAAAGATGAATGACTGGACCGATATGCACTGCATATAAGGAAACCATTTAGGAAAAACATGAAGAAAAATCTATTTAACACAAGCTTAACCACAGTAAAATTTTAATGTTAATAAAACAAACCTATCGGGCAAGTTAGCCATAGATCCTTGAGTCTGCGTATCAATTGGTGATTGCTTGTTTACCATAATGTCATTTGGCCTAATAATTTCTCCAGGAGCAGCAATTCCATCATCATCAAGTATCTAGAGCAAGCAAGAAAACACGGGGGAGAATTATTTACTTACCCAAGAACTGATTTAGGGATTAGACAATGTATTTAATCTCAGCAATAAAGTCAGAATATGCGAATATACAAGGAAATGGGGAAACTAATAAAAAAAAGAACTTTACAAGGAAACCTGGAAACTGGTAAATAAATAAAGGAAATAAGGATTCTAGACTTTAAGGAATCTAGAAAATCATAAAGGCTTGTTTCCCTGTTAGAATTACTTCCCAACTTAAGAAAAATGAGAACTTCCTAACATTGAAAAGTATGATTTCCTAACATAAAAAAATGTCTGAGTTAGAAGACTAGCTTGAAAACAGCTTTCAGTTAAAGTTAAAGTGCAAAGAGGAAAGTGTCAAAGTTGACAAGGGTGGGTGTCAGAAGTTGGTGGGAAAGTTGATAGAAGATCTACTTCAGACTATAGTACATTCTTGTATGAAAACCTTGTTACTTGGAGGAGTAAGACACAAAATGTACTATAGCTCGAATAAGCGCTGAAGCAAGGTTCAGAGCTATGTGCAAGTTCACATATTATAAGCATCTCTCGCACAAAACACATTGAGATTGATCGACATTTCATCAAAGAAAAGTTGGATAGTGGATTTATAAGTACCGCCATCGTACCAATGGGCCTCAGCTGACAGGTGTGTTTATAAAGGGTTTACCAACAGAGCGATTCAGCCAACTTACTAGCTAATTTGAAATGATTGATATCCATTCACCAGCTTAAGGGAGAGTAATGTAAATATTAGACTGTAAACACAACGTGAAGTTGTCATCGCAGGAATGATTGAGACAGTAATGAAGAGTGTTGTCTAGGGTTTTCTGTTGCATAGTCAGAGGCGGCGGCTTACAGGTTTCGAGAGCACTGATGATATCTCAAGAGCTAGGGAAAAATGAATTACTGATTTAATTGTAGTAAGAATACATTAGTCCTATATACATTTCTTGTACATATATACACATTCCTTTTAAAAGTATTGAAATATTCAATTTTAGTTCAATACATCTTATGTAATCAATTAAAAATTAATTACTATGCAAACTGAAGGCATATCACCTGCATATGTCCCCCTGGGTCTGCAGCTCTATTGGGCCTTAGTATTCGATCTTGCGTGCCATTCTGATATTTTTGTCTAACGGCAACATACCTAAACATTCAAGACTATCAAGCTTGACATTGCTACTTTAAAAACATATCAATGAAATATGTCGCAACCAGAGAAGTGAGATCCCCAAATAAAATACTATATACCTTTTCATAACTATACAACGACCAAAGCCTCGGTCAAGAGATGACTTGTTCATGACAATTGCATCCTCAATATCATAACCACTGTAGCTCATTACAGCTACAGTGGCATTCTGACCTGCTCCAAGCTTATCATATCCAACCTAAAAGAGTAAAGATTAACAAGAGCCCTTGACACATTGAAAAATAAAACAATGGAAGCATTACTAACCAGCTCAATTGATTTTGTTGTCAGCAAAGGTCGTTGGGGATAAACCAATAGATAAAGTAAGGTGTCCATCCGTCGGAGCTAAAAAGCCAAATCAAAACTTCATCACTAAGCATGGAATATTGAAGTTTATCTCTAATATAGAACAAACATATTCTTGCGATTAAGTTCAATTTATTCATTTTTTTCAAATTATTGGTGCTTCATTGAAAACTGTTACAACTCATCAGTTATTGGAAAAAATTTAAGGCCTGCATTGAAACAGTATAAAGAGTGGCACTACATACCTTACAACCAGTTTTGTAAGGATGAGTAAGATTCATGATAAAAATCTAAAATCTTATAATAGCTATTGATTTGGACCACCAACCAAATTGTCAGCACACCAAACTCAATAGTGTAGGACGTGGTGGGGGGTGGGGGTGAGTATTAAGAATAATGATTAGGCCGGTAAAGATTTAGCCCTAATATAAAAACCTAATATTAGGTTCTCGTGTAAACTATTTTGCTTAGACATATATTCATTTCTATACTTTCGAATTAGACCACCAACCAAAGTATTAACATGATTGAAGCATTACAACACCTCTACAATCGCAGAACTAGCATACAGTGCAAACTTCACCTATTCTAACTTCATAATAATCAAAAATAAAAATCAATAAAACATATATCATGTCAAACCTTCAAGCACAAATAGGTTCTAATATGGTGGGGGAGTGGGGGGCAAAGATAACAAACTTTTATGGACATTAAATTTAAGAACTTCGGGTTCCAGGCAATAAAATGCACAATAACATAGAAGTCCTCACTTCAAAGCAGAGTAACTCAGACAAAAATTCATGCTGCATATCATTTTAAAAAGAGACCATATGATTCAAGTATATTTCAAAAACAATATTAGCACACATAAACATATGTTTGTATTTAATTCCGTACACACTAAAGAATAAAGCTAACAGAAATTGACTCATTAAAAAAAATTAGTCTAAATTTAATAAATTTGTTAAGAAATTTATGGATAATATTTTCATCAAGTTTGAAGATCATTCAATAGTAGTGTTTAAGCTGCATAAATAACAAACTTTTTACTTGCCTGGTTATATGCTATATTTCCCATAGCTTGCTTTCCCATTGCACACTACAGTGAAAAAAACATAAGTTATTTCAAGAACGGAAATGAACATTGTCTATTCTTGCAAGTGAAATACTCCCTCTGTCCCAAATTATAAGAGAAATTCACTTTTTAGATTCATTGAATAATTAATGTATCTGGTCTATATATGGACTAGATACATTAATTATTCAATGAATCTAAAAAGTGACTTTCTCTTATAATTTGGGACGGAGGGAGTATCTTAGTTACTAACTTAAAACCAAAGGGGGGCAAGGAGGAACAACCTGATAAGTGTTTCTCGGAGATTGATTATGATGAGGATATGGAATTAGCCCCGCGCAAACTCCTAAGATAGTGAAGGGCTCAATCTCAATATGGGTAGTTTCTAATGTTGCACCTCCTTCATATAAAGCAATCTATAAAAAAAAATTAAATAAATTAAAAAGAGACACTGGTTGTCAAGAATAAGATTTCAAAGACAAAATAAGCTATATTTAATTTTAGAAAAACACACCATAGCATTGTTTTCCTCATTGACATCAAGATACTCAATCAAGCCCTTACGTAAAAAGTCATGAAATGTGCACACTCCATCCTGAAAGCACATTTGAGTTAATATTCTCATAAACAGCTTTCATTCTCTATTTCAAGATAAAAGCATATGATAAGATTACCTTTAACTCTTTCATATGATGAGCTTTGACTCTTGATATTCCTTTGTCAGCAATGACAAGAGGACGGCAAACTCTACCACCATCTGAAGCTAAGTAAACACAACACTGAAAACATGTTTTTGTCCGTTAATAACAGTTTCAACTCACTCCCTTCTAACATTACAATAGTTGAAGGAAGCACAATAGTATAGATTTTGAGCTAACCCATAGCTAGTGGAAAAAGATAGCAATTGTTATAATTATTAGGAGAATAATACTTGCAATAATCAGCATTAGTGTATTTATTTACCAAGTAAATAGAATTGGTCTAATTATTTATATTATAGCTTGTACACTTCAACTCGTTCAATAATATTGAAAGTTTCATTCTCAGCAATGAAACTAGAGTGAAATAGTATATTCTTGGCATATTTTTAAATATAACATACTTTACAAACACAAACACTATAACCATATTTTTAAATATGAAAGTAAAAACTGAAACATCCACCAATTAAGATATTAAGAGAAATCACCAACCCGAAAAAATGATTGAACTAGAAATAAATAAATAAATAGTATAAGTACAAAACAATGAGAATAAAATGTAAAAAGAATCAACTGCAACAGAACTACTCACCTGCTTTTCATTGACATAGATACTCACAAACTCGCCAATCAGACAAGCTCTCCGCAACTTTCTCATTGCAGTAGCAAAACGCTAGAACAATAAAATATTAAGGTTTACGATAAATGAAATAATAATGAATGCATATTTGAGTAAGTACAAATAGTATATGATAAAAAGCATATCAATACCCGTGGTCTCCTGTGCTTGCCAAGGATCAAACCATTAAAAACGACAAGAAAGGAATCGGGTGTATGAAGCTCTTCTCCAGAGAGATGTTCCATGTTTTCAACACCCAAACTATAGCACTGTTATTGAAATAATATAACACAAAATGTAAAACACCTAAAGTAAACAATAACGCACTTGGAAACATGTTCTATCTTAAATCTTTTTTTAACAATACAAGTTAAATTGAAGCACAATAACTAGTTAAATAAAATAACAAAAACAAAAAAAAAAACATACACATAAACACACACACATATATAATAACCAAGAGAAGAGCATCAAAGAGTGAAACACAATCCTATTTAGACAAATACATAAAACACAGCAAGTCATTAGCTAATCACAGTTAGTATTACTAATAAACGAAAAATGAAAAAAATTCCATCATCCAGTGACATAAAACACATAAAACATACCAGAGAAATCAGGGGGGCTTCCTCTTCATCAGTAGTGACATGAGTCATCAATGCCAGGTTCTTTACTAGTCCACAGGCTTCACCTTCAGGAGTATCACATGGACAAAGCATGCCCCACTGTGTCAAAGAAGAATTTAGAATATAAGGTACAATAAGTTCATAAGTGAAAACAATTTCTTAACATCTAGAATAAAAGGCCAATGCAACATAAGAGCACAACAACAATAAAGCCCTTAGGTAGGCTACAAAGATCAAACAAAATCATCATGTTCCATCCAAAAAAACAATGCAATATCAGAATGATATATCAAGAAGGTTCTCGAGTGGATAGCAGCTTACCTGGCTAGGCTGCAAAGCTCTAGGGCCACTTACTTTCCTGGACTTCTCAAACTGTGGCTGGACTCTTGTCATTTGGCCCAAAGCACTTATAAATGATAACCTTTGTAGCACCTGGAAAAAAATTCCATTAGAAGAAATATTTGCAGATAGAAAGGAAACATTAAAAAAGGGAAACAATAAACAACCTGTGTCACTCCACTTTTCTGCATCCTGAACCTCTTAACCTCAAAATTACCAGTTGAGAGAGTCCTTTCCAAACCAGGGGAGATACAATCCTGACTAACAAGTATCTATGAAAACACCCAGAGATACTAAGATCAGGTGATAAAACCAGTGAAGTATGCCTTTCATGTGTACAAACAAGCCGCATTTAAAAGATTTTATATTGATAATGAATATGATAAATTTTGGAGCTTCCCAAGAAAACATGACTCTATCATGATCATAGATTTGCAAGTAAATCAGCGTCCATATGTTTTTGTCAACTTCATCTATGCTGAGGCATGCTATACTGGTATCCAACAAAAGTATATGTGTAGTTGATGCATGTTGTAATTGGATGACAATCAACGATACGAAATAGAATTTTCAGTACCTTGTGGTTTTTTTATGAGGAGCAACTTATACAAGACATGGGAGGAAATCCCATGCATAATAAGAATAAATAAATAAAGGATCATCTTGGACATGGAATCCAAATAAATATGAGGAATGACATGGAAAGAGAATTGAGCAAAAGGAACTGTTAAAGAGGGATCAGCCCTAGACTTTTGGATAGCTTCAGAGAGATTGGATTTGATGAAAAAAAATGCTTTGATTTCTTTCACATGTTTAATTAAAAATATTAAAAGAACTTACACGAGAGAAGTCAAAATTTTTAGCCTTGTCTGACTTATCCAACAATTTGTCTGCCGTCATCTTGACGTGAGTTGTCATAGACTTAAAAAGATCCTGAAAAAGAAAGAAAAATAACTTATGCAATGAAAGATGTGCAACATATAATTGCAGAAGTTAGTTGTATACTAATTTCAACAAGATAGTACCTCAAAAAGAAGAGAGATTAACTGGCCAGATAACTCCAACCGCTTGTTCCCCACATAATCCTATGAGTTGAAAGAAACAGTTAGTCGATAGTAACTATTGCCCAATGCCAACACATATACACAATTCTACACATGCAGAGTACATGTCATGTGCTTTTAACTTAGACCTATACAAATTGTGCAGATGAGCTTTCACAATAAAAGCACTAATTAAAAAGAGGTTGTCTCAGTTGTTAATTTATGTTATTGCAAAACAGAAAATCAGTTTCACTGTATTCTTTAATTTCTAATACTGCTTTAAACATGATAAGCAATTCAGTTTCAAGATAAAAGCAAATCATATTGTTGAAACACCTACAGAACTATGGAACTGCCAAATTGTCGTAATTATGTTTTATATTTTTTATATAATTAAACTCTGAAGTAAAATAACATCATTCAAAACTACATAGGCATATGCAACAGCTAATCACATTCTCCATGAATTGAATCTTAGGCCAAAGAGGAATATGGCTCCAAATTGACTAGTAATTCTTATGAAGGCCGTGAAGAACACAAAATCTGTGCATATCTCATGACTATTAAGGCTCTGTTTGGCAAGATATTTTAAAAGACGTGTTCGGTAACGGTCTTTTCATCACGAGCTTATAGTTTTTTTCAAGACGCTATTTCAAATAGCGTTTTAGCTTATAGCTTATAACCTATAATTTTTTCTTCCATTTTTACCCTTATTATTTTAACTAAAACCCACTACTATCCTTTAAAATTTATTTTAACTTAAAATAAAATAATTATAATTATATGTTAAATGTCTTTTATGTCATTTTAATTTATCAACTAATTGAACCGCTAATTTTACCAATCACTTCAATTAGCTTATCAGCTATAAGTCAAAAGGCCATCAGCTACAAACTATAATCCATCAGTCATCAGCCATCGATCATAAGTTATAAGCAATCAACTAACTTATCAGCAAACCGTTATTTTTACCAAACAGAGCCTAAGTAAAATTGAGTTCCAAGTAAAATTGAGTTCAAGTTACTTAAGATCTCATGTTAAAAAGAAGATACTACCTAAGATCTCATGTTAAAAAGAAGATACTACCTTGTCATCCATCGCATCCTCATTTAGAATTGCATCCATTATGCGTCTTATCATAACAGCCACATATATACATTTCGGCCGAAAATTATCTTGGTGCACCTAATGATAACAGAAGAAGCGGCTAATCAGATGAAACCTAACCCAGGTCAGACAAATTACATGTATTACAATAGAATGAAATCAAGTTGTAAAATGATGAAACTTTCAGAAAAAAGAAAGACCCTTACAAACTCATAATGTTGTTATGATTCAAAGAAAACTTACCGGTACATTTGCAAGAAAGACATCTCTTAGGATAGAATATGCTCTTCCTTCCTACATAAGAGGTTCAAATAACAAGTTAGAAAATTGTTGAAGAAAAAAGAAAAATTTATACATTATTTTATACATAGAAAAAGAATGCATTAATAAACAATCTAATGACATGAGATAGAGAGATTAAAACCTTTTCAGCTTGCGTGTTTTGAAACATGGGACGTTTTGCCTGATGTGCACACAAGTCATTAGCATTAAATTAAACAAAACTAAATATGAAGTATATGCATGTAAAATTAGAAACAGAAGTATATAATTAAAATCGGAAACTGCCTGTTGGAAATAGTTAAATCCATTGTATGCTTCCCATTAAAAAGCATTTGTCTTCAGGTTCATGTATGTTTAGATTCATGCATTTAGGGAGTTGAACTTGTAATTAATTATGTAGTGTGTATAAATATCATGGTTGCTGAGTGTTTTACTCACTCAAGCACATTAAAAAAATGTCTTATTCCTATTTTTCACATGGCATCAGAACTATTGATCTAGGGGACTCAACTTATGCGAGAACCTATCCTCAAGAGTTTCCTCTTCGGAGGAGAGAATACTCTATTCACTTTACAATATTCCAAAGATACGCTATTCACTTTGTGTTCTCTGATTTATACACATACTATCTATAACAACCTCAACTAACTAACTACTCTAACAAGTTTAACTACTTTAGTTTCTCTTTATTCTATAATCCCAATACAAAAGCATCAAAATCAATTAGATATAAGAAAGAAAACACAGTATAAGATTGTGAACAAAGTGGAAAATCTAAGAATAAGTGAATTTGCTTTGTTTTTCATTCTTAAGAATGAAAAACACTTTAGAACATTTACAGGAAAAGTCTTCTTTTCTCCAAATTCAAATTGGAAGTTTTACCGACACAATATCACTCTACCACAAAGAGATAGCACAATACTATAATCTTGAACTCAATTTTGACTATCATACATCTATGTATGTAAATCACTAATTTTCAATTTTGATGAAGCAAACATTCAGAAAAATTCTTTCAAGTTAGTATTTATAAGGATGGATCACAGGACAGAATAAGGACAACATCTAGTCAATCATCTAGTTAGACAATTAAGTTATAAGGCATTAGGAAGGTTACATGGAAGAGATCAGAATTAATAGACAAATATTGCAATGGGATAAACTATGTGGAAGGAAAAACCGTGGAGAAATCGGATAGAAACTAGTACCAATAGGAAATATTTGTAATTAACAACGGAATGTTACTGATTAATATATGAAGAAAAGTTCTGAATCAGAGATGGATCATACAATTACACACTTCAACAGAAAATAAATTGTTAACAAATAAAAAGTTAAGCAAAGATATGGTTCGTCCCAAGTTTCAAGCGTTTTGGTTCTCGCCCCCAATTAACCACTTAATAACTTCTAGATAACCCACTAAGCCTTTCCCTTTGCCTATTTATTCAACATATCAGCCTACATCACTTACGCATATAATGAATTAATTAATAAATAAAACACAACTTACAGAAAAATAAAACATAACTGCCCCAAAATAATTATAATTTGACATAATAGAAGTAGCCAGATTCAGTTTCGGTTCCTAGTTTATAGGCCGTCCAACTCGGGTGAAACCCATTTCTCTCTAGTAGTTGTTCTAGATAATCTCGCCCTCGATTCGAATAGAATAGCATAGAAGCTGCCACATTCAGTTTTGATTCCTAATAATTCCTAATAGGAGGTTAAATCTAACCAATCCTTTGAAAATGGGAATAAGAAAGAACTCACTTTTGAATCAAGGAACTCCAATGCTTGGGCTTGTGTAAACACACCATTTTTTGTACATTCCTGATTAGAGAGCAAACATTTTTAACAGATCTCAAATAGCATAAATAATAATACAATATGCTTTGTTATGCTAAGAAAGAGCAGATAAGTATGTAGTTATTATACGAGCCACTAGCTTCTACCATCCTTTATAATTCAATGTGTGCGGACAAAATTTTAAACTTGACAAAGGAGGCATTTGGAAGAGTTTATCTATAATTTATTTGAAGTTATCTCGTAACAGAAGTATTTTTATTGATGTTCCGATATACTTAGAAAAATAAACTATGACATGTCCATCTTGGCAAAAATAATTATTGTCCATAAGTTGTTTTAGCTTATTATAATAATTACCATAGCTTAATAATAAGCGCTAAATTTAAGCACCCCAAAGTTGCTGGGTGAAAGAGAACTTAATAAGTTGTCTATCCTAACGCATCCATAACCAAACACACATGTCAATTACCTCAATGGAGGGCAAAAGTAGCAAACTGTAACGAGGATCTCTTCCAATCAATTGTACAACTTCTTGATCACTCTCCATCCCCATAGCTTTCATTACAATCATAAGAGGAACCTATTGAATATAGCAAGTAAAAATTACCAAACCCAAATTATAATCCAATCAAAATGCTAAAGGTCAATAAGACAATGAAAACGGCTAAGTGAAAACCTTTTTTGGAAATTGATTCAATTCTAACCACATCTTCTCTTTTTCCATCAAAATGGTAGTTTTTGTTTTTATTTTCTCCGTGCTACTTGTAACAGATGCAGTAATGCTGAAAGCCAAAATAGGAACCAAAATATACTTTAATACAACATGAATCAGGACAATCGGTAATCTATCATGGCGGGACAAATGCACAACACATAGAAAGCTAACAGTAATTTAGGCAACAAGTTTCTAGATAGAGAAAATAAAACTTAATAGAGGGGAAAAAGGCAGAAATACTACTTGAGGAAGAATAACAAAACCACCAACAAAATAACCAAAAACATGAATGTATCACATTAAAACCACAGTTCATATCTGTAAAATTATCATCACAATTATAAATCAAAATAGTACAGTTTTCTAAATTCCTAATCTATTCTGCATCACTTATCTTTTGAGGATAAAATTAGAGAGTTCACAAGGAGAGAGATAGAAGAGGAGCACCGAGCACAATGGAGTGATAAACAATCACCCAAGAAACCAAAAGCACTCTTACTTGCTTACCAGGCATGATAAAATGGGAAGTAAGGAGAGGGCCAAATCATAAATTTGCATATGATATGCAAAGAGAATTACTTACTTTTTTTTCTTGTCGGTGTCTATAATTATTCTATTCTTTGAAAGTTGTTCTTGTATTAAAATAACCTGAAACAGATTCGTGAAATATTTTTGTAAACAAAATAAATGAAAACAATCTAGAAGAAAGACAAAGGGGACATATTTAGATGAGATAAGAAAACAAAAACAAAAACAAAAGCAACTATCAGGGACTCTTATGTAAAACCCCTAATCTCAAGCAAGTTCGACAAGTCAATGAAAAATGCTTATCAGTTTATTCTTTCTTGTAATGAATGATACTCATCAATTATTGCTGACACTATTTCTTTAAACCGTTCAAAACATAAATTTAAACAAAAAATCTCAAGTCAGTCCCTAACATCGAGAAGTATTTAGAATCAGAAAATCACCTTCTCAGTCCCTTTGATTACAAAATATCCTCCAGGATCAAGGGGACACTCGCCTAATCAAAGAATAAACTAAAGGTAAGATTTCACTTAAAATGATGAGAGATGCAGAAGATAAATAAAACAATTAAATGAATAAAACAAACCAAGTCTTGCAAGCTCAGCTTCATCTCTGTTGTACAAAACACAACAACTACTCCGCAACATAATGGGCATTTTTCCAATCATAATACCTTTCTGCGGAAAGAAAAAAAATCGTTGCAGTTAATAAAAATCGTTGCATTTTTCCAATCACATTTCATTTCATTAACCACGTGTGTGAGTGGATACTACTGATAATGCAATAAAGTGCAAGTGGATACTCCTGATAAGAATCTCACACTGAATAACAAACATTGAAACTAGTGATAACATTACAGAACTACAAAAACAATGAAACAAATGTAGTTTTTAATACATAATATATGATATGATATTACAGACACAGCTAAATTACCATGACAACACTCTCAAACATTCTGTGTTAGGATTTTCTTATTTAAAGAAAATAATCGATTTTCTTTGACAGTACCCGAGGGAAGTTTTTAACAGGTACCCGAGGGGAGTCTTTACGGGAAAAGCCATGAAGCATTGACACACATAGACACCATACACGACACTGACACACACACACACCATACACGACACTGACACATACACATACTCACTGATAATAATTATAGATGGAAGTGATTGAATATAAACATAGGTGTGTTAGCGAGCATTGTCCGCGCCTTCGATATAAAGTGTAAGTGCTACATATATGAAAGCCATTATTGTTCTCATAATTAAGCAGAACCAGAGATGTAATGCCAATAAAAACAACATCAATTCATCAGTATCCTGAACTATTTTGACAATCAGGTAATCAGCATAATTGCAACTTGCTGACAAAACAGTGAAAAGTGACACTAAAAGGCATAAAACCATGAAGTCAAGTCAATATCGTTTCAGTAACTTCCATCTTCAATACTGCACCAAACCTTCACTTCAAGTTCAATCACAACAACAAAAATTCATCTAAACACAAAATCTTCAAGCAGTAACCTCTAAAACAGCACTTCCACCTAAATTTCTTAAAACTGAGCATATAACAAATTCAGAAGATATAACTTATAAGATAAGATTTAAATATATTTAGTCCTTACAGATATACCATTTTTGGGTTTTAGCCTCTGAAAAAATATATCTTGTTTAAGTCATTGCAAAATACAATATTTTGTTTTTAGTCCTCCATACATTGTTTTGAGCCTTGCAAAATCTGATCATATTGAAATTTGTCCTTGTAGTATTCATTTTAGTACTTCTTTTGAATGACTAAAATCAATAATTTAATAGATCATAGGGAACAATTTCAATATCAATAAATTTTGTAGGGACTAAAACAAAACAACAAGGAACAAAAGAAAAAAAATGGTATTTTTGCAAGGACTAAAAACAAAAACAAAATTTAATGGGAACTAAAACCAAAACTCTTGATATTTCCAGAGGACTGCTTGCAAAGTCTACTAAAATAGGAGTCAATTACCTTTATCTCTTTTCTTAGGTTATCAGGACTTCCTTGAGTATGTTCAATGTCAACTACTATTGGAGCCGCGTACCTTTTTATTAGACAAAAATGAATCACAATTCACAACAGGTCAACACAATTAAAGCGAATAACATTTGGTCAGACCACTACTTCCAAATAGTAGTATAAGTAAAGTAGAAGAAATTGAAACATCATAAAACTTTACTGGCAACTCAAGAAAATACTTTTGAGCATTATTAGAATTCTATCAATAGCTCAGTAGTATCCAATTAAAAACATGAGGGAAATGATTCTTACGTTCGGTCAGATAGCCTGCATGTTTGTGGGCTAATCTCCTCAACACTACCATCCGTTGTTATAGACGGTTTGCCGATTCTGACATCCAAAAACCTGCATAATGAGTCATGTTGTTCATTAGCACATCAGTAATAAAACAACTTAAAAGATTTGAGCCAACATATCAAGAATAAAGAACAGTTGAAAAAATTCAGCTTCAATTCAAATTAACTAACGTTTATATAAGCTAAACATTTGCCTCCATTTCTCCATTCCCAAATCCAGTGTACAACACTATTAGCATGTTTCATTTGGTTTTTGGAAGAGCCAGAAGCTATTCTAGAAGTATAGAATTGATTCTGTAGTGATTTTGAGGTGTTTGGTTCTTTTAAAGTAGAATTGATTCTACCTTCATAATTGATTCTACTTGAAACTAAAATTTGTAGCTTCTGGGTTTAACTCACTTTTACATAAATGTATCCAAACATAAATCAATTATGCTAAACTCAATTTTATTAAAATCAATTCTACCAAACTCAATTTTGTTGTAGTCAATTTTTTTCATCGTCAATCCAAACACACACTATGTGTATGTTTTGTTTGCCTTTTGGAAGAGGCAAAAGCAATTCTAGAGGTATAGAATTGATTCTGGAATGATTTTGAGATGTTTGGTTCTTCTAATGTAGAATCAATTCTACCTCCAAAATCGATTCTACTTGTAGCTACAATTTGTAGCTTTAGAGTTTAAACGTGATTTTTATATTAAAACTTATTGTTCGACACACTTTTACATAAATTGTATCCAAACATAAATCTCTTTACATCCTACTCACTTTTAAACATAATCAATTCTACAAAATCAATTCATTTAGAATCAATTCTCCTCATCGCAGAACCATACGCTATATACCCCATGAATGGTAATAAACTCAGAGACATGTTTGATTAACATATAACATAAACATCATCCATTCCTATCACCTCAACACATATGTGAATATAATTTCCTTTGGAAATCAATAATAATACTAATAACTTTTTAGAACATGGTACCAAATATGTGAATTTAAATTTCTCAATCCAAAAAGTAACTTCCAAGACATTCAAACAAACACAATACAGTCATAGCACAGAATACCATACCTTATATAAATATGCGGATACCTAGTAGCTTGAATACGATCATTAGCACGAACAATTTTCTTGATATCAGTTTGAACAAAGTAGTTAAACGAATCCAAATGTTGCTTCACCAATCCTCTAACCTAAAAAAAAAAAAAAAAATTCGATTACAATCATCCGTGACTGAAAATTGATCACCGGTGTTAGTGTTACTATCTCTGAAATCGTCGTTGATGCATAATCAATTATGATAACGAATGAGATTATTAGTTTGTTAGTTAGTTACCTTGAGGAATTCGGGAACGAGTTGAAACTTGTCGACGGCAGTTTTCACAGGAGCGGTTAGAGACTCCTTATCCATAATAGAATGAGCAAAGGAATTTTCCTTAATTGAAGAACTCCGGGGATGCGATTCTCGGCAGTCAGACGCTCTAATGCAGTTTCTGCTATGACGGTGGCGACCGGTGGAAGCGTGGGGTAAACTGGGTTTGTGAGTGACGGCAAGCAGTTTATTGTTTTGAGCCGCTGAACTTTTTTGGGGTTTAAGGAATGATGATGGCCACTTCAAAAATATATGTTAGGGATTATGGACAAGTTTGTTTTATTTTTATTATTATTATTATTTTATATTATATAAATATTTGCAAATTATTTTTAGAAATTATAAGAAAAAGAAACATTCTGCGGCGTCGTTGTTTTGCTTCTACTTCTATTTCTCCATTATGGCCGGAGCAGTTTTTTTTGGTAAAAAATATGCTTGTAAACAATTTTTTTTTACTATAATTACAATTTTTTTAGACAATATAAGTATGTTTCTTTCTTTTATTTTATATATATATATATATATATATATATATATATATATATATATTTATGTATACATAAGTTAATCAAGATAATCATTTTACTTTCAATATAAGAATTATTTTTAATAAAGTATTGGAAAAACATATATAAAACATAAAAAAAAAACTTAAGATTAAAATAAATGGATCTCATAAGTAAGTTTTTAAATGCTATTATAATAGTATAAAATAATAACAGGATTGGTATATGAAACTAAATAGAATTTTGTCAAAGGTTAGAATTTATGATCATTTAGTAATAAGGTTGATCTTATATGTTACTGCTTCGCACGGATATATTAGAAATAAAATTATATTTTTTTAGTAGTTGATATTTTATATTTTAGTTGCATATAAAATAAGGTCATTTAAATTACATTTGTAAGTATACTATTAATTTTTTAATATGAAAAATAAGGTCATTTAAATTATGTTTGTAAGTATACTATTAATTTTTTAATGTGAAAGCATATAAAATTATCTTATATGTCATTAAGATTATGTATGCAATTATACTATTAATTTCTTAATATGAAAGACAATAAATTAGAAAAAATTTCCTATGATAATTTAAAATGTATAAATGTAAAGAAATAAATATTAATTAACTAAAAAATATTATTTAATACTTCTTTGTAAACTACATTTGATATTGTATTAATATCTATCTTCACAATCATCATTAGCCACCAATATATTCAACCCTTCCATAGAAATAACCCTTGATATGGCAACATATAGTTGTACATGAAATAATTCTTGATATGACAATATATATAGTTGATATACCCAACATAATCGTACAAATGAAACAACCAAAAGAAATTTGTGTCTTTGAAATTTGAAAGGAATTCTTTTATCAAAAGGATAATTAAAAATATAAAAAATAGTTAATTAAAAATATAAATTTTAAAGTTGTTACTCAAGTTTGATTGTCTCTTGGAAGTCGTCATATTATCATATATGTAGATTCTTTTACATTTATGTAGACACAACGGATCCTCTCATTCTATCCATCCTCCCCTTCAATCGAAACACATGCAATTGTTTAGAGAATTAAAAAAAAAATGATAAATAGAATAAGAGAAATAAAATGTTAGAAAGAGATAAAAGACATAAATGTGAAGGAGAGGGTTGGAGAGAAAATATTAAAGGAGAGGATCCAAACCCATATGTAGATGTAGATTTGTATTTTTATTATTAAAATGATTGATTACACTTCAAGACATGTAATATGTATAAGACCATGAACCAAGACACGAAAAAATTTATACACAAATATTAATTACACCGTTTATGTAAAACATCATAAAAGAATAAATTATACATCTTTTATATTTAACATAATAGTGTACATAGTCTTCTGTCCAAATATACACTTCTGTCCATAATCCTCTGTCCAAACATAATACATATTTCTTCAATATACACTTTATATGATTTGATCTATAAGATGAAAGAGGAAAAAGACATAATGATATCACAAAAATTTGAGAAATTATTATACTTATTCTATAATACTTACATCTTTGCATAATTAAAACATTACACCCATAAAATAATAAACTAACTAAATTATATTCATAAAATAGAACTTTTATTGATGCATATATTAGAGTTAAAGACATTTACTTATGTGGCTACATGAACGATCATTTCATAGAACTCCCAAGCAAGCAACAATGATGCAACACAAATTTAAGATCTTCTCGTGATTCAAATCATCCAATAAAAGACAATTAGATAGAAAGTTCAATAGTAGACAAAATGAAGTTGTATCAATATAAAAGAGAATTGAAATATTTATAATATAATAATTTAAGTCTCTATTCTGCCACAAAAACTAATGTTAAGGAATATAAGTTAAGAGAAACTAAAGTTTTTACAATAAAAATTGAAGAGCACAACCAACAATTTATATGTAGAACACTTTGATAATGCAATATCAAAAATATATATACACAATGATAATTGACAGAATAATAACGAATAATGACTAATTAAATCATTAATTAAAATGTATATTAATACAATAAATAAGTAATTATAATCATAATAATGAAAGAATATGAGTTACAAAATATAAAAAAAATGTAATTCATAGATTAAGAATATAAGTTACACAATATATTTATTTATTGTGTCAAAAGCTTGTAATAATAATCTAATAAACTACAACAAAATAATAATAATAATAATAATAATAATAATAATAATAATAATAATAATAATAATAATATAATAGTTTGAGCTATGTATTCTTCCTCAATAAATTATAAAATTAACAATAATTTAATAAATACATTTGTACTATGATAAATTATGAATATAATTTTTTATTTTAATAATAAACTATAAAATTAAATTTATTAAATTAAAAAAATATTCAAGTAGATAATTGAAATTAATAAAATTTTAAATTAATAGTTTAATAATATTTAAAAGTACAATGGTAGATTTTAATAAAATCTTGTACTAATAATCTAATAAATTTTAATAAAATTTACTTTAATATATTAGCATATGTGATTTTTCTTTATGAATTATAAAATTAAAAATGTTTTGATAAATGAATTTGTACTATGATAAACTATGAATTGAAGTTTTAAAATATATATTTAAATATAAAATTATATTTATTAAATGATAAAAAGTTTCATATACGTCATTATTAACTCATTTATTATGTAACGTTCAGGAAATTAATAATTTATTAATCTTTTTATTATATAACTTCCATGAATTATAGGTATTGTAAAGTTTTTAAAATTAATTTATATTTAAATATTTTTTTTTTATTACTTCTCTATTATACATTATTTATATAAAGGATCCTATCACATAAATTTATGAGTATAAAAATGTGACTACTAAAACTATATTAACTTTAATATTTTAATGTATTATTTAAATTTAAATCTGAAATGTATAAGAGAGATATTTAATTAGATTTTTCATTAATAATTTAATAATATTTAAAAATACAATCGTAGATTTTAATAAAATCTTGTACTGATAATCTAATAAATTTTAATAAAATATCTAAAGTGTTTATAATAAAATATGAGAAAAATAATGATTTATAGAAATTTATTTTTATTTTCTTTTGATTGTCATAATGATTTATTAAAAAAATTTAGTACAATAATACTAAATAAATATTGTACTTGATAATTTTCATATTCAAATATTGTAAAAAAATTCATTAAAATTTTATTATAAAATTTTTTTTGTACTCATTTAGAAAACACGTAATTTTCTAAAAACGTATTTAAAATAGCATATCTGTTTTTATTTTTTATTTTTGTCGAGTAGAAATTATAAACACATTTATTTTAATTTTTAATTTTTATATATTATCATCAATTTATTATATTAATTACAATTTTTGTATTCATTAAAATTAAAATAATTTTCATATTTGTGATTTTTATTTATTATTTAGAAAACTAACTAATTTATAGTTTATATAAAAAATTATAATTTTAATATTAAACAGAATAACTAAAAGAGAATAGTTAAAAAAATAAATAAAATAGAATTAGGATTATAAGATAAAATAATGTTAGTTGAATATAATAGTGTTAATTAAAAATTTGTATTATAATAATTATTTTTTGATTATTAAATTTTTTTTAATAAAAAAATGACAATTAGGATAATAGGATATAATAGTGTTAGATGAATATATTATTATTATTATTATTATTATTATTATTATTATTATTATTATTATTATTATTATTATTATTATTATTATTATTATTATTATTATTATTATTATAGTAGTAGTAGTAGTAGTTTGTTATTATATTATTATTATTGTTATTTTAATATTATTATTAGTTAGATACTATGTAGATTATTATTATTAACAATATTGATGGTTTAATTTTATTATTATTATTATATTATTTTTATTATTATTTATTTATTTATTTTAATATAGAGTTTGTATAATTAGGGTTTGTATTTAAAACTAGTCAGAGACCCGTGCTGTCGCACGGGTGCATTATTTATGGTGTAGAATTTTTTGAATGATATGAAAAAAAATATGAAATATTTATGGTCTAGTATTTTTTGAATGATATGAAAAAAAATATGACATAAAAAGTTTGACCAAATTGTATATATAAAATGGAAATTAACCATTAGAAAAAAATTTATTAATAAGATTTTCATAGTCAATTTCACAATGCTTTGCAATTTCAACAACATATATTTTGAGGATGGGTAATTTAATTATGATATTGTGTAAATAACTAAAAAAAATGTAGTCATTTAGAATCTTCAAATAATAATCATTAATATATTTTGGGGCGACCGTTGTTGAAGTGTCGCAAATTTCTTTAAAGGGCAGTTGGGCCTGCAACCGTCGTAAAATGTTTAGATTTTTAAAAAATTATGTCGCAACCTATATGTCGCAAAACTTTTTTTCTTGTAGTGTGAGATGGAGAAAAAATTAATATTTAAAAATAAAGATTTTGTCTCTTGAATTAAAATAATGATTGATTAACTAAAATAAATATTGTCTTGTTAGTGACCCGTGAGATAAATACATTTTTCATCATGCTAATTAAATTAAAAAAATACATTATACAAATAAATCTAAAAAGAATTTTAACATTTGAAAAAATAAATAAAATATGTATTATGTTGATAGTGACCTGTAAACTACAACCTACTATCATGTAAATTTATTTAATATTGTATAAAATATATTTAAAAATATGTAAATTTAAAATGAATGATTCAATTATAAATGAATAATAATCATAAATATGCAACTATATTATATTTTCAATTGAAATTGTATTTTATAAGGAGAGAGAAAATGAGATAGTGTATTATGTTGTAGAAAATTGGTGTACCAATGAGAGTGAAACATTTGGTGCAAAAGATAAAAAGGTGAAGGGTTATTTTGTTAGTTACCAAAATGTCCATTTTGTTGTGTAAATTTATTTTGAGGAAAGGGCAATTTAGGGAGTTTGGTCAATCTTTTAATATATGTTAGATAGTATAGTATAGTATAAGGGCAATTTAGGGAGTTTTGTCAATCTTTTAATATATGTTAGATAATATATAGCATATAGTATATAGGGTTAAATAAGTTTTTAGTCCCTCTAAATATCTCAAATTTCGTTTTTAGTCCCTCAAAAAGTTTCCTTCAAAGAATGGTCCTCATAAAGTTTTCCGTCCACACTTTTGGTCCCTCATGTCTAACACCGTTAACAGAAGCTGACGTGACACGCCACGTGGCAATGCCAGGATGGCAAAATGCTGACGTGTCATTCTACGTGGCCAAGGTCAACATCACACTTGAATTCATTAAATTTCGTAGCTAATCGGTAGCTAAAATCGTAGTTAATCTGTAGCAAAATTGAAAGTATAATTTTCTCATGGATTATTGAAAGTATAAAAGTATAATTTTCTCCAACATGTTGCTCTAAGTTGAAAGTATAATTTTATCATAGATTATTGAACACCACTAACTACCAACCAAATCAACCACTAGGTGATAATCCTACTAATATTGCGGCTCATGAATTTATAAGAAATATGATACTGGTGCATAAGAATCTTCCCATTTTTGTTCATATAAATTCCACCTGGTGAAATAAAACTAGTGACTGTAGCTGAAAATGGAATGTGACATACATCAAGCAAAATTTAAAATCAAGAATGTAATAAAAAAATTCTTAAGTAAATGAAGGTGACAAGACAACAAAACCAACAATATATGATGAAGTTTGAGAATCATTTGACAATCTAATTGTAAAAGATTTTATAGAATGAAAATGTATAAAATGAGTAAGTGAATAAATAAATTGATTAGTTTCCATGTGTCTATGATCCAAGAAGTAGATAAATTACTTGTTGGAGGTCCAGAGATTAAATCCGTTGCCCGAATATTAGGAATTACATAGATATTAGGAATTACATAGTTAATCCGTAGAATTTGACATGCTGCTTTAAAACATACTAGCTATTTGTTGATATTGATTTTGAATATCTAACAAAGATATTTGTTTGGAAAATTTGAGTTATCATTATCTTCCTCAGAAAAATTAATTACAAACTTTGTAGGATTCTTGGAAGAGTACCTCTTGTGAAAAGCCACGCTTTAGAAAACATGTTGCAAATTTTTTAGGATTCTTGGAAGAGTACCCCTTGTGAAAAGTCATGCTTCAGAAAACATGTTTCAACTGTATCATTTGTTTGTTGACAGTAAATGTAGAAACATGTTATCACTTTGCCTTGGTCCTTGTATTTTCAAAGACCCGTTTCAATACTGCAAGTGCAAAGAATTGCACAAGAACAATCACGAGTAGGTAGAAATATTCTCAGTTTCTTCCCACGTTAGCATGCATAATATTGAAATGGTGATTTGTTTTAAGGTTAGAGACTTAGAGTAATCGACTTAAGCATTTGAGAGAGATGGAAATGGAATTAATATGTCATTTTGTCAACAAAGATTAGGGTTTATCAAGATAAACATACTGCATTCTTTAAAAAAACTAAATTTCTTGAAATAAATTTGCTATATATTAGCTACGATTTTCGCAACCAATTAGCTACGAAATTTTATAGGTTCAAGTGTGATGTTGACATTGGCCACGTGGCATGACACGTCAGCATATTGCCATCCTAGCATTGCCACATGGCGTGCCACGTCAGCTTCTGTTAACATCATTAGACCTGAGGGACCAAAAGTGTGCACGGAAAAGTTTATGGGGACTATTCTTTGAAGGAAATTTTTTAAGGGACTAAAAATGAAATTTGAGATATTTAGAGGGACCAGAAACTTATTTAACCCTAGTATATAAATACATTTTTCATCATGCTAATTAAATTAAAAAAATACATTATACAAATAAATCGAAAATGAATTACTTAATTATTAAATAATTATACAAAGAAAAAATGATCCATGAGACGGAAAGAGAATAAAAAGAATTTTAACATTTGAAAAAATAAATAAAGTATGTATTTTGTTGATAGTGACCCGTAAACTACAGCCTAATAAATATCATGTAAATTTATTTAATATTGTATAAAATATATTTAAAAATATGTAAATTTAAAATGAATGATTCAATTATAAATAAATAATAATCATAAATATGCAACTATATTATATTTTCAATTGAAATTGTATTTTATAAGGAGAGAGAAAATGAGATAGTGTATTATGTTGTAGAAAGTTGGTGGACCAATGAGAGTGAAACACTTGGTGCAAAAGATAAAAAGGTGAAGGGTTATTTTGTTAATTACCAAAATGTCCATTTGTAGTGTAAATTTATTTTGAGGAAAGGGCAATTTAGGGAGTTTGGTCAATCTTTTAATATATGTTAGATAGTAGATTGTTACCAAATGACATGTGGCGAGGATTGTTACCAAGATGACATTTGGCGAGGATTATTATCAAGATGACATGTGGCTAGGGTTGCCATCATGACTTCTTTACATTTATATTAAGTAGATTTGTATGGATTTTGTTAATGAGTATTAAGAATACAAGTTAAAAATAGATATTTATTATTGAATAATATAATATTTTAATATAAAAAATTAAGTGCACAAAGGACTGGTTAGGTTGGTTGTATAAAGTTTGAATTTGACTCTAATATTTGTTTGAGTTAATTTTTAGGTCTGAATCTAATCACAAATTCAATGAAACTCATTCAAGTCAAATAAGAATGTGATAATACAAAGATAAGACCGATTTGAAAATAAATAATACAGGTCAATTGTTAACTCAGTTCGGTGCAACGTACTTATATTTGGAGGCATTCAAGCTAGGAAAGAAATACACCATAATAGTATTTGTTTAAAGTTCTAAACAACCTCTGATTTTACAAACTTTACACCTGATCACTATCTGTGATAAAGATAAGACTGAGTTGAAAATAAATAATACAGGTCAATTGTTAACTAAGTTATGTGCAATGGCACCTATATTTGGGGCATCCAAGCTAGGAAAGAAATACACTATTATAGTATTTGTTTGAAGTTCTAAACAACCTCTGATTTTACAAACTTTGTACCTAATTATTATCCGTGATATTTTTATCTAAGACTCTTCTAGATATGAGACCCCTCTCACTTCCTCTCAAACACACAACCAGTGATAAACAACAATGACAACAAATAGAAGATGTAACGACCGTTTTTCTTTAATTCCTTATTTTATGTGAATTAATTGTGATCTATGTGTTAATTATATGCTTGATTGATTTTATGTTGTTTTGATTGGGAATTATTAGTAATAATATAAGATAATAATAAGTGTGGTTGATAATTGGGCCTAAGTTGGTATTAGTAAGTGAGGGGTGTTAGTTAGAGCCCATTGGTAATTTAAGATAGTAAGGGTTTAACTAAAACAAGGGTTTTAGAGGAAATAGAAATTAGAAGTTCATTTTGGGGTTTTTGGTGAAAGAAGAGTAGAGTGAAGAGAAAAAGGAGAATCTCAAGGTTGAAGATAAAGTTGACTTCAATCCAAAACCTAAGGTAAGGGTGGGATTCTTTCATGCTAAAGGGATGTATGATGATGTTTTGGGTGGGGTTTTGATTATATGTTGTTATCCATGATTGTGTAGAAATTGAATGGAGATTGTTAGAGATTATAATTGACTTCTATGAAATTGTGAATCTAAGCATGATTGAAGATGTTATGATGTTATAAGACCCATAATATGTGTTGTATTTGTGTTTATACCCTGTATTATGTGGTTGTTCGTGATGTTTGATGGTTTCCAACTTGATTGGGTTGAGTTTAGGGGTTTTGGGATGGGTTTCGTATGTTGTTTTCTGTGTTTGGGGTTTCTGAAAATCGCCAGTTCGCGCCGCGAACCCTTGTGCGCGCCGCGAACCTCTTGGCAGAAACTTGGGAAAAACTGGATCTGCTCAGTTCGCGCCGCGACCCCTTGTGCGCTCGGCGAACTGCTTGGCAGAAAGTTAGGGATTTTTGGATTCGCTCAGTTCGCGCCGCGAACCCTGTTGGCGCCGCGAACCCTGTTTTGCAGAATTTTTCCTAAACTTTGAAATGATGTAACTTTTGAACCGTAACTCCTTTTTAAGTGTCGTTTGAACCTATGCGAAGCTATAATTGAGACCTTTCTAATGAATGTGAATTAGGAATGCTTATGAACCTTTTTGAATCCTTCTTTAAATGTATTTGTTTGATGTTATGATTTGTGTGGTGAAGTGGTGTGTTGTTGTATGATGATGCAACGTAGCGACGTGATTGGGAAGTGGTGAATTACTATAAAAGTAATGATGTTTAGTCGGTATTTGCGATGTATTTGCGATGTATTTGTGAATTTCGTGTTTGTATGGATGTTGCATTTAGTGAGTCACATCCATTGCATAAAGAGACGGTGGCCTTAATGGTAAAAAGTGACGGTGGCCTTAATGGCAATTAGCAACGGTGTGCCCAATGGCAAATCTTGAGACGTGGGAGTTTTACTCCAAATGGTACCACATGCATTTGCATAAGTCGAGTCACATGTGAATTGCATTCGAGTCTTACTTGATTATGATGTGGTGACTTGATGATGAGATGTTTGTTGCGATTGTGTGGAATTTTACTTGCGAATTGTATATATTGTCATAGTTGAATTGATGGCCTTGTTATCGTTCCTTAAGTTGATTATGTGTTGTTAAATCATTGTATTGAGTATGGAGATGAGAAGTGGTGACCAATGTCTGATCTTTTCTCTTGCTTAGAATATTATCATACGTTTCTTTATAATGAATGATATCTCACCCCTTATGTTTGAATGTTACCCTCCGTTGGTAACGTGCAGGTAACGACGTGGAGTAGCCGTGTACCTTATAGCTCGAGTCGGTGTGTCAATGCTCTGATACGTAGCACTCGGGGGGAATGTTTGCGATACTTTCTTGTGTCTTATTTTATGTTGATTATCTTTTCTTGAACTTTGATGTTGTGTCTTGTGGAGACGTTTTGGACACATTGTGCCATGTTGGCAAAGACATATGTTGATCTAGATATTATGTTGTTATTTGAATTCCGCTGCAATATGATGAAGTTGTTTGGATTTATATGTTCGATGAATTATGAGTTTCCTCTGATATAAGTGTTATGTATCCATGTACTTTGAGCATGAATTGTAGTTTTGTTTAAGTCGAATATGTGATGCCTCAAATTGTTGCTTGTTTCGATGTTTTATACTCTGATTTCTCTTATTATTTGAGGGGTAGATTTGGGGTGTTACAATAGTGGTATCAGAGCAGGTCGGTCTTGTCCGGCCATGTGTCGTGTCGTAGTGTGGTCTAACAACGTTGTATTGTTGTTTTGTGCTGATTGCTTTTGTGTTGTAGTGAAGAGTTGAGATGGCGGGAAGGAATGATGCTGCAATAGTTGCTGCTTTGGAAGCAATGGCTCAAGCTTTGGAGAACCAACCGAATGGTGGGGAGAGTGATGCTTCTCGGAGTTTGGCTACCTTCCAAAGAGAGAACCCTCCTGTGTTTAAGGGAACTTATGATCCTGATGGCGCATTGACATGGCTTAAGGAGATTGAGAGAATTTTTCGTGTCATGGATTGCACTCCTGAACAGAAGGTTCGGTATGGGACTCATATGCTAGCAGTTGAGGCGGATGATTGGTGGCTAGAGACCCGTAGGAGATTGGAAGTGAGTGGTGAAGAGATCTCTTGGATTGTGTTTCACATGGAGTTCTTAAGGAAGTACTTTCCTGAAGATGTCCGTGGCAAGAAGGAAATTGAATTCCTTGAGCTGAGTCAAGGGAACAAATCTGTTGTGGAGTATGCTGCTAAGTTTGGTGAATTGGCTAAGTTTTACCAATACTATGATGGGCCGAATGGTGAGTTTTCCAAGTGCATTAAGTTTGAGAATGGGTTGCGTCCAGAGATTAAGAAGGCGATTAGTTACCAGAAGATTCGCATCTTTACTGATTTGGTTGATTGTTGTCAGATCTATGAAGAGGACAACAATGCTCATTATCGTGTGATAAGTGAGAATAGGGGAAAAGGTTATCAAGGTCGTGGTAAGCCTTATGAAGCTTCGAGTGGAAAGGGTAAGCAGAAAGTTACTGATGGCAAGAGAACTAGTGGGGGAGATGCACCTGGTAGTGTTACGTGCTTCAAGTGTGGCAAGGTTGGCCATAAGAGCACTGTGTGTACTGCTGGTGCCATGAGGTGTTACAGTTGTGGAGAGATTGGACATACGTCACCTGCTTGCAAGCATAAGCAGATGGTGTGTTTCAACTGTGGTGAAGAAGGACATATTGGAAGCAAGTGTCAGAAGCCAAAGAAGGAGCAATCTAGTGGAAAGGTGTTTGCCTTGTCGGGAACTCAGACCACTAGTGAGGATTCACTCATCAGAGGTACTTGTTTCATTAATAGCATTCCTTTAATTACTATTATTGATACCGGTGCTTCTCATTGCTTTATATCTGCTGATTGTGTTAATCGATTGGGTCTTGTGTTGTCTGCTATGAACGGAGAGATGGTTGTCGATACTCCGGCTAAGGGTTCGGTGACCACTTCTCTCGTGTGTTTGAAGTGTCCAGTGTCAATTTTTTACAGAGACTTCCTTGTTGATTTTGTGTGCTTGCCGTTGAGAGGTTTGGATGTGATCTTAGGGATGAACTGGTTAGAGCATAACCGTGTTCACATCAACTGCTATGATAAGTCTGTGAGGTTTTCTTCTCCTGAAGAGGAAGGTGTTGAGTTGTTGTCCGCTAGACAGTTTCGTTTGTTAGTAAAAGAGGATGTTCAGGTGTTTGCCTTGGTTGCATCAATGTCTATTGAGAACCAAACGATCATAGAAGAATTGAAGGTGGTGTGCGATTTTCCTGAAGTTTTCCCTGATGAAATTCCTGATGTACCGCCTGAGAGAGAAGTTGAGTTCTCTATTGATCTTGTACCTGGTACTAGACCTGTGTCTATGGCACCGTATAAGATGTCTTCATCTGAATTGTCTGAATTGAAGAAGCAGTTGGAAGAATTGCTTGAGAAGAGGTTTGTGAGACCTAGTGTGTCGCCGTGGGGAGCTCCAGTGTTGTTGGTTAAGAAGAAAGATGGAAGTATGAGACTTTGTATTGATTATCGTCAGTTGAATAAGGTGACAATCAAGAACAAGTATCCACTTCCAAGAATTGATGACTTGATGGATCAATTGGTTGGTGCTCGTGTGTTTAGCAAGATCGATTTGAGGTCGGGTTACCATCAAATTAAAGTGAAAGATGAGGACTTGCAGAAGACGGCTTTCAGAACACGTTATGGACACTATGAGTATTCCGTGATGCCCTTTGGTGTTACTAATGCACCTGGGGTATTTATGGAGTACATGAATTGTATTTTTCATGAATATCTGGATCGTTTTGTGGTGGTGTTCATTGATGACATTTTGATTTACTCTAAATCAGAATCAGATCATGCTGAGCATTTGAAGTTGACATTGCAAGTCTTGAAAGAGAAGAAGTTGTATGCTAAGTTATCCAAGTGTGAGTTCTGGCTGAAGGAAGTTAGTTTTCTGGGGCATGTCATTTCGGGTGATGGCATTGCCGTCGATCCGTCTAAAGTTGATGCCGTGTTGAGATGGGATACTCCTAAGTCGGCTACCGAGATTCGAAGCTTTTTGGGACTAGCTGGCTATTATAGAAGGTTCATTGAAGGTTTCTCTAAGTTAGCCCTTCCGTTGACTAAGTTGACTTGTAAGGGTAAGGCTTTCGTGTGGGATGTTTCTTGTGAAGATAGTTTTACCGAGTTGAAGAAAAGGTTGACGTCGGCACCGATTTTGATATTGCCTAATCTGGAAGAATCGTTTGTGGTTTATTGTGATGCTTCTAAGATGGGTTTAGGAGGTGTGCTCATGCAAAATGGTAAAGTTGTTGCTTATGCATCGAGACAGTTGAGAGTTCATGAGAAGAACTATCCTACGCATGATTTAGAACTTGCTGCTGTAGTGTTCGTATTGAAGATTTGGAGACATTATCTCTATGGTTCTAGATTTGAAGTCTTTAGCGACCATAAGAGTTTGAAGTATCTGTTTGATCAGAAGGAATTGAATATGAGACAACGAAGGTGGTTAGAACTGTTGAAAGATTATGATTTCAGTTTGAATTATCATCCAGGAAAAGCTAATGTTGTTGCTGATGCCTTAAGTCGCAAGACTTTGCATATGTCGGCAATGATGGTTAAGGAGTTGGAATTAATTGAGCAATTTCGAGATATGAGTTTGGTATGTGAAGTGACTCCTACGAGTGTTTGATTGGGTATGTTGAAGATTAACAATGATTTTCTGGATAGTGTCAGAGAGGCCCAGAAATTGGATATGAAATTGGTTGATTCGATGATTGGAGTCGATCAAGCTGAGAATGGTGATTTCAAGTTAGATGCGCACGGTGTGTTGAGGTTCCGTGATCGGATTTGTATACCTGATGATGTGGATTTGAAAAGATCTATTCTTGAGGAAGGTCACAGGAGTAATCTGAGTATTCATCCCGGAGCTACGAAGATGTACCAAGATTTGAAGAATTTGTTTTGGTGGCCTGGAATGAAGCGTGACATAGCTCAGTTTGTGTATGCATGTTTGACTTGTCAGAAGTCGAAAGTTGAACATCAGAAGCCTGCTGGTTTAATGCAACCGTTGGAAGTCCCGAAATGGAAATGGGATAGTATTTCCATGGATTTTGTGACAAGTTTTCCGAATACCATGAGAGGACATGATTCGATTTGGGTGATCGTTGATAGGCTTACGAAGTTGGCTCATTTCATACCTATTAACATCACTTATCCGGTTTCGAAGTTGGCGGAAATTTATGTCCGTGTGATTGTGAAGTTGCATGGTGTTCCTTTGTGTATTGTTTCGGATAGAGATCCGAGGTTCACTTCAGATTTTTGGAAGAGTTTGCAAGAGGCGTTGGGTTCTAAGTTGAGGTTGAGTTCGGCGTATCATCCTCAGACCGATGGTCAAACGGAGAGGACGATTCAATCTTTGGAGGATTTGTTGAGATCTTGTGTTCTTGAGCAGGGAGGTACGTGGGATACTTATCTTCCATTGATAGAGTTCACATACAACACTAGTTACCATTCGAGTATCAGTATGGCACCGTTTGAAGCGTTGTATGGTCGGAGGTGTAGGACTCCGTTGTGTTGGCATGAAACGGGTGAGAGTGTAGTACTTGGACCTGAGATTGTTCGAGAAACTACCGAGAAGGTTAAGTTGATCCGTGAGAAGATGAAGACTTCGCAAAGTAGGCAGAAGAGTTACCATGACAAGAGGAGGAAGGATTTAGAATTCCAAGCTGGTGATCACGTATTCTTGAGAGTTACGCCGGTTACCGGAGTAGGGAGAGCCTTGAAGTCGAAGAAGCTCACTCCTCGTTTTATTGGACCGTATCAGATTTCCGAGAAGGTTGGTAATGTGGCGTATAGGGTGGCTTTACCGCCTAATCTTTCGAATTTGCATGATGTGTTTCACGTGTCGCAACTTCGGAAGTACATTCCTGATCCTTCGCATGTAATTCATATGGATGATGTACAAGTGCGGGATAATCTCACGGTGGAGACTATGCCGATAAGAATTGAGGATCGCGAAACGAAGGTGCTTAGAGGAAAAGAGATTGCTTTGGTGAAGGTGGTTTGGTCGGGAACTACCGGTGAAAGTATAACGTGGGAATTGGAGAGCAAAATGCGCGAGTCGTATCCTGAGTTATTCGATTGAGGTAATTTTCGAGGACGAAAATATTCTAAGTGGGGGAGAGTTGTAACGACCGTTTTTCTTTAATTCCTTATTTTATATGAATTAATTGTGATCTATGTGTTAATTATATGCTTGATTGATTTTATGTTGTTTTGATTGGGAATTATTAGTAATAATATAAGATAATAAGTGTGGTTGATAATTGGGCCTAAGTTGGTATTAGTAAGTGAGGGGTGTTAGTTAGAGCCCATTAGTAATTTAAGATAGTAAGGGTTTAACTAAAACAAGGGTTTTAGAGGAAATAGAAATTAGAAGTTCATTTTGGGGTTTTTGGTGAAAGAAGAGTAGAGTGAAGAGAAAGAAGAGAATCTCAAGGTTGAAGATAGAGTTGGCTTCAATCCGAAACCTAAGGTAAGGGTGGGATTCTTTCATGCTAAAGGGATGTATGATGATGTTTTGGGTGGGGTTTTGATTATATGTTGTTATCCATGATTGTGTAGAAATGGAATGGAGATTGTTAGAGATTATAATTGACTTCTATGAAATTGTGAATCTAAGCATGATTGAAGATGTTATGATGTTATAAGACCCATAATATGTGTTGTATTTGTGTTTATACCCTGTATTCTGTGGTTGTTCGTGATGTTTGATGGTTTCCAACTTGATTGGGTTGAGTTTAGGGGTTTTGGGATGGGTTTCGTATGCTGTTTTCTGTGTTTGGGGTTTCTGAAAATCGCCAGTTCGCGCCGCGAACCCTTGTGCACGCCGCGAACCTCTTGGCAGAAACTTGGGAAAAACTGGATCTGCTCAGTTCGCGCTGCGACCCCTTGTGCGCGCCGCGAACTGCTTGGCAGAAAGTTAGTGATTTTTGGATTCGCCCAGTTCGCGCCACGAACCCTGTTGGCGCCGCGAACCCTGTTTTGCAGAATTTTTCCTAAACTTTGAAATGATGTAACTTTTGAACCGTAACTCCTTTTTAAGTGCCGTTTGAACCTATGCGAAGCTATAATTGAGACCTTTCTAATGAATATGAATTAGGAATGCTTATGAACCTTTTTGAATCCTTCTTTAAATGTATTTGTTTGATGTTATGATTTGTGTGATGAAGTGGTGTGTTGTTGTATGATGATGCAACGTAGCGACGTGATTGGGAAGTGGTGAATTACTATAAAAGTAATGATGTTTAGTCGGTATTTGCGATGTATTTGTGAATGTCGTGTTTGTATGGATGTTGCATTTAGTGAGTCACATCCATTGCATAAAGAGACGGTGACCTTAATGGTAAAAAGTGACGGTGGCCTTAATGGCAATTAGCGACGGTGTGCCCAATGGCAAATCTTGAGACGTGGGAGTTTTACTCCAAATGGTACCACATGCATTTGCATAAGTCGAGTCACATGTGAATTGCATTCGAGACTTACTTGATTATGATGTGGTGACTTGATGATGAGATGTTTGTTGCGATTGTGTGGAATTTTACTTGCGAATTGTATATATTGTCATAGTTGAATTGATGGCCTTGTTATCGTTCCTTAAGTTGATTATGTGTTGTGAAATCATTGTATTGAGTATGGAGATGAGAAGTGGTGACCAATGTATGATCTTTTCTCTTGCTTAGAATATTATCATACGTTTCTTTATAATGAATGATATCTCACCCCTTATGTTTGAATGTTACCCTCCGTTGGTAACGTGCAGGTAACGACGTGGAGTAGCCGTGTACCTTATAGCTCGAGTCGGTGTGTCAATGCTCTGATACGTAGCACTCGGGGGGAATGTTTGCGATACTTGCTTGTGTCTTATTTTATGTTGATTATCTTTTCTTGAACTTTGATGTTGTGTCTTGTGGAGACGTTTTGGACACATTGTGCCATGTTGGCAAAGACATATGTTGATCTAGATATTATGTTGTTATTTGAATTTCGCTGCAATATGATGAAGTTGTTTGGATTTATATGTTCGATGAATTATGAGTTTCCTCTGATATAAGTGTTATGTATCCATGTACTTTGAGCATGAATTGTAGTTTTGTTTAAGTCGAATATGTGATGCCTCAAATTGTTGCTTGTTTCGATGTTTTATACTCTGATTTCTCTTATTATTTGAGGGATAGATTTGGGGTGTTACAGAAGACACGCTTCCAATGAAATAGAATCCATCCTTTATGGACCACAAAAAATGTGAACAAAATCTCTAGAGGATCTTCAGATATCTCACATAAAAAATAAATCTTCCAAGAATAGAAAACGAGGCACATTCTGATGTCTTACCAATATGTCATGACATCGTGTACAACAAAACAAAACTTAACAATAATTGCTTTCTAGAATGATTCCTGCCTCGCTTCCACGGTTGTTGGAAGATCCACCTAAGAATACCACCTAATTGCACTTTGGTTCGGATGGTATGGAAGTCATCTCTATCAAGAAGTCGGTGAATAGTTATGCTTTCAGTGCCTTCATTGCTTCAAAAGAGGTTATGAACTCGTAGAACTCTATTGGCCATTTCATCAATCTCCCTGCCAGGTCTGGACGATAAAGCACCTGCCTCAAGGGAAAACTGTCAGAGCCATTATAGAGTGCATCCAGAAGTACCTTATGGGCTTTTGTGACTCTAGCAATACGAGTAGGGAAACTTTCTCGATTTTTCAATATTGAGTCTCAGCTCCAACTAGGGCCTTTGATACGAAATACACCAGACTTTTCTCGATGTTTGTTTCTCTTATGAGGACGGTACTCACTGCCTCTTCAGTGTCTACTAGGTAAAGATACATAACTTCATCTGATGACGGTTAAGTGAGTACCAGTGGGGAAGCCAAGACTCTTTTCAAGAATTCGAATGTGTTGTTGCATTAGGTAGTCCATTGGAACTCTATTTATTTCTTAAGCAACATATACAAAGGTAAAACCTGTTGAGCGGATCTCGAGATAAACTTGTTCACAACGGTTAGCATACCATTTAATCTCTGGATATCCTTCTTTGATGTCGATGCTTTCATCTGGATAACGACTTCACATTTATCAAGTTAGGCTTCCATTCCTTGTTCCATCAAATTGAAACCCAAAAATTTGTCAACGACCCTCGCGGTGAAAGTGCACTTTTTAGTATTAAGCCTCATGTTACATTGTCATAATATTTTAAACACCCGGTGGAGATGCTGGGGTGTGAAGCTTTACAGCACTGGACTTCACTATGATCGTCCATGTACACTTCCAGCGTTTCCCCTATTTCTTCTCAAAAGATTTTGTCCATCATTCTTTGGTAGGTTGCTCCAAAGTTTTTTTAACTCGAATGGCAATATATTATACCGGTTGGTGTCTTGCTCGATCATGAAGCATGTGTCCATGAAGGATAACAACTGGTAGACAGTTAAATCATCAAAAAGTTGGTCGATATTCAGAAGCGGATATGAATCTTTTAGACATGTTCGAATGAGGTCGGTGTGTGTGTGTGTGTATATATATATATATATATATATACCCCTGCAATATAGGCGTGTTTTGATTTACCCCCTTTAAAAAAAATTTTAAAAACTTCCTTGAAATATTAAAATTCTAAGTCTTTTGCCCCTCAGATGGCAAAAATTACCCTCTGTAAAAGTTTTTTTTTATTTACCACCCTAGTTTTTACACTCTTAGGGGTACCCCAAAATTATAAGGGATATTTAATTTTTTTTAAAGGAGGTAAATCAAAACACGCCTATATTACAGGGTGTAAATCACTATTAATTCAAAGCAAAATCATAGTCACGAATAACGCCTATATTAGAGGTGTAAATCACTATTAACTGAAAGCAAAATCATAGTCACATATAACAGAAAAATAATTAATAATAAAGTAGGTGCATAATTTTAGGCATAATAACAGCAACGGATACACACTTTTAGGCATAAGATGTGCATATATATTTTATTAGTTCAATAGTAATAATGATTTATGATCCTTATCCCAACAACCAAGTTACAATATTCTAAAACCAAATATTTTCTTACTTTATATAGAAAATATCACATCCAACTGGGGCACTATAAAACCAATTAAATATACCCAATTTAGATATATATCTCTATTATCTACCTCTTCTCTTAGAATTTCTTCAAGCTCCAAAAACAACCAAACATGCCAACAACAATCCTCAAATTCCTCACAATAATAATACCTTCCATACCTAACTCATTTCAAGAAAACATAACCAACTTTCTTCATCATCCCACGAATTACTATGGCTATATTGGTGGTTCAGTGAAGGAAATAGAGCAAAGTGAAAATGATTGTTGCTCAGTTTGTTTAAGCCAAATGTTTCAATGGGAAAAACTTAGGCTATTACCTTTATGCAACCATAGGTATCATTCAGAATGCATTGATGCTTGGTTGAAGAACAACACAACATGTCCACTTTGTAGAACCAAAATCAGTGAGCATAGTGTTAACGGGAATCAACAAAAACAAGTGAAACCTTTTGGAGAATCTTTGGTTAGTCTTATTCAGAGTTTCACTGATGTTATTGTAGCTATTCTTTTTATCATTCTTCCTTCTAGTATCACTGACAGTTTTCCTATGGTTCATTGATGCTTCTTTGCATGTACGGAGTATTCTGATTATAGTTAATTTTTTTTCTTCCATATTTAGAACTATCTGTCATAATTCAACGTAGTATATTTTTGTTGATCAATATTTAACATAGTATATGTATATTACTGTGTTGTTTTTCAGACATTTATTACAAGATAGTAGAGTCATTTTCATGCTCATGTGCCATGACCTTGTTCACATGATGTATGTACCGTATCCTCTATGGCATGTCTTGGAAATTTCTGTGTATGTGGCTGTAATTGTTATCCAAAAAAACACTTCAAAATATCAACAATTTTTTACCATGGTTTTTATTTTAACCAAATAACATGTTAAACCTATACAACAGGTCCCCCCTTCCACGGTATGATAAAGTCAGTAACTTGTAGGACCCATATAAAATGTGGGATGTATGATGTATCTAGCCAACGTTGCATGCAATTGTTGTCAAACAACTTGAGTTCCTTTTTCTACAAAAGGTTAAATCCAATGTTTGGAAAATATCACTAGTACAAAATGTAAAGGGAGATGCTTAAGATTTTGGAGCGAGGCTATTGATTTCATAGCTTACTATGCAGTCCAATTTTGAATTGCTTCTAGCTTGTTCACGTGTACTTTGGCATGGTTAGGACAATTTAGGAAATTCATGAGATTAGGGTGTGCACAGTGGGTTGGTTATTTTCAAAAACTAAATCATAATATTTTAAAATTATTTAAATGATTTGAATTTATAACTATAATTACATTTTAATTAAAATTGGTTATAAAATCGGTTATAAGTTTGTTTATGATTATATAACCGGTTTTTTTAAAAAATCTAATTTTAAAAATTATTTTTTCTTGAAATTTTTTTCTTTTAAAAAAATTAATTTATTTTAAAAATTAAAATATTTGGATTTAGATAATAACCGGATTATAACTGAATTCAAAATAGTTTAATCAGTTAATAGCCACTTAATTATATCTGAATTATATGAACGGATAACCAAACTATTAATAACTAAACCGATTAATAACTATTCAATTATATCTGAATATTTAAAAGTGATTTAGATTTGATTATAGATTTAAGCATCACAACCAGATATTTTACACACCTCTACATGAGATTGTCCAATTTTAACCCGGCGTCAAAATCAATTATACCAAACATGTCATATAGCCTGTTTGGATTAGCGGTGGCTTCTATGAAATCACGGTGGATTTCCACGTTTTCGCAGAAGCTGCCTTTTATAGCTTCTCAAAAATCACGGTAGGGTCATGTTGAAACGCACGTTTGTATGTTGAAAAGCTAAACCAAACACACTAATAATCAATTTTATACTTCTAAAATCACTTTTAGCTCTCTCAAAAGTGGAACCAAACATCCACATTCTCAAAACAAAAATAAAAAAATTAGTAAACATGCCTACACAAAAACAAGGGTCAGCAAGGTGATTGTGATGATGATTTTGGAACAGATACATTGATGTTTAAAGATATACATAACACAGAACAAATTGGAAATGAATATTATCGAAGAAATACACAACAGAGATCAAACAGTACCTCTTTGCAAAATGTTGAGTTGGAAGAAATTTGAGCTTCTAGCTGCCATGCTATTGTTCGCCGCGGTCGGGTCACCCAAGTTGGAAGGGGAACATCTCTTACGTTACTACTCACAGTGTCTCTATTTTTTTAAGTTATAACTTCTAACAATAAAATAAAATGTTCCCATAGATAATTGAGATTAGAGAAAAAAACTTAGGTATTGAGTTTTTTTTTTTTAAACATATTTTAGCCCAATTTCCCTTCAAAATTATAAATTCTTTTAGGGTTAAATAAGTTTTTGGTCCCTCTAAATATAGCGGTTGTCAACTTTAGTCCCTCTAAATATTTTCTTCAAAAAGTGGTCCTCCTAAAAATTTTAATTTTAACTTTTTGTCCCTCTTGCAATTTAGCGACGATTTTGACAATTTAGCGACGGTTCTTATTTAGCTACGATTTTGCCATGAGGGACCAAAAGTTAAAATTAAAATATTTAAGAGGACCATTCATTGAAGAAAATATTTAGAGGGATTAAAGTTGAAAACCGTTATATTTATAGAGACCAAAAATATATTTAACCTATTTTTTTAAAACAAATTATTATTTTTAATATTTTTAGGGGACCAACTTGAAGTCTATTTGGCCGGTCCGACCTATAAAAAACAAAGGTTTGGTGGGCTGGTTCAAAAAGATAGAGTTATATTTTTTAGTCCGACCCGTGCTAAAATATAGGGCTTATGGGTCGGGCCAATGAGTCGGACCCATTTCGACAGCTTTAATAAACACCGTTTAAAAAATAATAAGAATGATCATTAAGACCAGCTCCAACGGTCTGTTTTCTTTTGCTTGTTCGCCAGCTGTCACGCAAGAAATTGAATATGTTGATGTTGAAGTTCGACAGCTTGTCGAACATAGCAATGCAATACTACCGTTGCTTTGAATAAAAAAAATATTAAATGGACATTCTCCCTTGGACTTTCTACTAGCTTTGAATAAAAAATATTGTTTTAAATTTTTTTAAATTTAATATGAATTAAGTATTAATATATAAAGTAAAGTTGTGAGACTCAATATGAGTTCTTTATATTTGTATCATTTGAGTGAAAATTGAATGAGTTACTTCAAGATGATATGGTTCAATGGGTCTCACAAAGAACCCAAAATTGAGTAGCACCATTGGAGATGCTCTAATATACTTGTTTTAGACTACCATATAGGCCCAAATGACTAAGGGGCAATTCATTTCAAATACACTTCACTTGATTCACGGTATAAAATTAGTTCATATGCAAAGAGTAAGGTGCATTCTCCGATCTACACTTTTCGCTATACTCATCTTGAATCTTGAACTGACTTGGACGTTGGAGTGCTAACCATGCTGGCCCACTTTGCACTGTCATGACAAAGATCAACACCACCATTTCAAGATACATTTCTTCCATCACATCTATTCTTGGTTCCCGAATGAAAGAGTGGCGCCGTCTGTAGGAAACGACTTTCAATTCCTACGATTTCCATGATTTTAGATCAATTATCTGATTTACCAGTTCAAGACCTCCTTAGGTCACCGAATCGAGGACGTTTAGAAGTGAAAACAAAGATTTGTCGTAGTCGATTCAATAAATCATCATTTCCACAACAATTCATTAAATTCCAAATCTCTTATTTCTTCGAGAACTCCGCAAAGCAACAGAAGAAAGGATTCTAGTTTCAAATTTAGGTCTACACCATAGACCGAAGGTAATTTCCTTGAACATCAAGTTAAAGGTTCACGATCCATCTTTCCATCTAACGCCGCTTGTACTTCCCGTCGCCAATGTGGTAATAATCGTGGCGACGTCAAAGACGCGACGAGTTCATAGTTAATGTCGTTAGGATACAAAGAGTTCATAGTTAACGTCAGGCTAGATCAAGTATCACGACACCTCCTATAGGTACCAAATGATCTTCGTCCGATGAGCACATGTCTCCTTAGGTCAGATCCAACAAGACGGGGTGAAATTAGCTACCTCTTTTCTTTATCGCTTGGGCCAATCAAGGAACTAAGGTTCACTAAATGTGCCACGAAGAAAGGCACCTGGACTCCGGTTGCGATGAGACTAGTCGACAGTCACCTAATACCCACGCTCAAAATTGTTGTCCCAAAATAAATACTTGATGGAAAGAAAAATCGTGTTCCAGTAACAAAGGTTGGAGAGTCATGTTTCTCAAGGAACGTCGTCCGCATCCGACCATCATTTGGGTCCAAGGGAGTTAACCCATAAGTTGGATCACCTATAAGTAGATCATCGGCCACTTGTTGACCGCCTGAGGTAGATATCCACTTCGGAGTAAGATGTGATCCAAAATGTTTTGTCTCAGTAGTTAGAAGACACCTCATCGAAGCATTCAACAATGGAAACTCCGGGTCCTAATGTTTCAACGGTCGTACTTAATCTACGTCCTCGATGAAGCCGATCACCCAACGATACACCAACGGGAAAATATAAATAGAGATCCCCTCTATCACTTTTTCACATCTAGAAAATGAGCTTTGACCTCACTTTCATTTCTCTCATCATTTTTTACCAAATCTCTTGTTTTTCTCACACATATTTAACCATAATGCTTCGAGAGTATTCTTGAGTATAAGTGAGAATATTTTTTCTGGGTGAGGGCTTATTTGTAAATTCACTAAGAGGGTATTATCTCTTGAGTAAATATTTCTGCCGTAGTAAGTTGTTATTTTGGTTATGAGCTAAGCAAGTAAAAACTCTTATTTGATTTGGAATTGTCTTATGAAGTTTCCACTTGGTTCGTGAGTTTCTCCTCGAAAAAAGCTCTCTTTTGGTTCGTAAAGACCGACCATCAAAGTATCCACAACGGTTCTTGAGACCAACTCGGTTAAAAGCTCTATCGCTTCGAGATCAGTGTGGTTAAAATTTCACTTGGTTTTTGAGTTCAGCTTGGTAAAAGCTCAGTCAGTTCGAGATTAGCCAATATAAAATCTCAACTCAATTTGTGGTCAGCTTGTTCAAAACCCTGGTTTGGTTCGAGATTAGCTAGTATAAAATCTCTACTCAGTTCGTGGGCAGCTTGTTCAAAACTGTCATTCAGTTTTGAGGTTAGCCAATGCAAAAATCTATCTTAGTTTGAGATCAGCCCATAGAAAATCTCAGTTTGTTTGGAGGATAACAACTCTAAGCCTTGTCCATTGTTTGGTTAACAATTAGCCTTAAACTTCATTTCCTTGTATAAGGAGGTTCGTGAGCATATCCTTCTAAAAATCTCAAGTTTTTTATATACTTTCAAGAATAATTCTTAGGGACATGAGTAGTCCGATTAAGGTCGAAGAAATGAATTTTGATATTTTTTTAAAAATGATTTGTTTGTCCCCACTCATTAAATTAATTATGTAGTGTTTGACAATCTTAAAAATTTATAGATCAAAGAGAATAAAAAAAATATAATACAAACCATCATCACATTATTTATTGCTGAGTTTTTTCATATATCACATTATAATATTGCAAAAAATAATAATTAAGAGTCTATTTGATAAGACACATTTTTGAGCTTATAACTTATAAGTTTAAATGACAATTTACACCTGTTTGGTAACGTTCTTTTTATCACGAGCTTATAACTTATTTTGCTAGCTTATAACTTATTTTCATACGCTATTTCAAATAGCGTTTTAGCTTATAGCTTATGACTTATCGTTTTTTCTTCCTTTTTAATTTTTTTATTTTAAAAAAACTCATTTTTATCCTCTATAATTTATCATAATTTAAAATAAAATAATTATGCATTAAATATCTTTTACGTCATTTTACATTTATAAGTTAGTTAAACCACTAATTTTATCAAACATTTCAATTAACTTATCGATTATCAATTTCAATCATTAACTATAAATATAAACTATCAATCATCATGATCAGTCATAAAGTACAAACTATATCTATCTTATTATCCAACCACTATTTTAAAAAACAGACCCTAAGTTATAATTATTTTCAAGAGTTGAGATGTATGCAAAATCAAGAATAGTAAAACTATCTAAAAAGGTCTTAATCCATGGCTAATGGCTAACACTATCTAAAAGTAGGGTCAAATATTTATAAAGCTGTTAAGTTGAAAGGTCAACAAATTGAGTAAAGTGTAGCTAACAAACACAACATTTCCTCCCATTTCTGCTAGACTGATTTGTTGGATTGATTAAAGTATTATTCGTGTTAGATTGATTCATTTGACAGGTCAATGGGAAAATGAGAAATTAAATCCCTGTCAAAAAATAAAAAAAAAAAATTACAATTTTACAAATTAGTGTACCAAAATAAAAGGAACAAAGATCCCGTGAACTGTTTTGGAACACAGTTGAAGAAATGACAAAAGTGGGATTACAAAGTCAAAATTTTGAAGCCACCCCCTTATTCTTTTCAAATCAATAGTACTAATTCAAATTCAATTTTTCATCTTGTGTTCTATTTTTCTCTTTCTTGTTTTTTTGGTACAACTAATTTTTTGTTTCTATTATCATTTAAAAGTACTTATTGTACAAAATTTAAACATGCCCTTACTTTTTATTGCTCCATTTATATATTTAAGGAAGAACTTTTTTAGATAATTAGAATTTGAAATTTGTCTAGAACTATTTTTTCTAAGACAAAAAATTTGATTAATATAAAAATGACAAAACGTCCTTAATTTAACATATTATAAGTGTGGAATATATTTTAAAATAATATTTCCTTTCTATTTTACTATAATATTTTTTCTTCAATTGTATTGATTAATTAATATTATATATACGTGATGTTAATATATTTTATTTTATAATAAATAATTAAAAAATAGATATGAATTAAATATTTGTATGAAATTGAACTCATAATATTTGATTTATATATATATATATATATATATATATATATATATATATATATATATATATATATTTAAAATTTCTAATAAGTTAAAAAAAAAGTTGTGATCAAAATACGATTGGCTAATATAAAGATATTTAATAAAAAAAATATTTTATTTCTATTATTTAGTTTCTAATTCTATATAAAATAAACACTTTATAGAAAAAGTACTATATCACTATCATAAAAATTGACAAGTAAATTACTATAATTTTAAATTTTAAAAACTACAAATAAAACCAAAAAAATAAACATTTTTCCTATAAAGTTGCAATTAAAAATGAAATGAGAATGTAACTAGTAATTTGTACTCTATCCATTAATTCTTTGACTATTGACTCCAATGCCATCACCTTCTTCCTTCTTCTCTTCATACAAGTCCAAGTCTTTAGTCCAACCTTGAGCTTCAAGTTCAACCTTATTCTTCTTATTCCTTCCCCATCTTCCTCTTTATGTACTACCAAATTCCCCTAACTCAATTCACAATCCAATCTCAAATTTTCACTTTCTTCCCCCATTCAAATCTCACACCTTTCTCAATTTCCTTTCAAAATTCACAAACTTTACACTGATTTCCCATCTGGGTTTTGTTCATTCTTGCTTAAATTCAATTGGGGTGTTCTTAAATTTGCATCTAAACCCTAAAGTTTCAACCTTTAATGAAATTTTCAGAGGTAACAAACATGGGTGCAACTGTAGCTGCAACTGCAACTGCAACACCAGAGCCAAGTGACAGATTGGCTGATTCTGATCCAATTGAACTGACAGGAAAAATCATGGTGGTAGCTATAATTTTCCTGTTTGTAGTTGTTATGTTTGTTCTAATGCTTCACTTATATGCTAAGTGGTTCTGGTGGCGTTTTGAGGAGAGAATACCTCCTCAGCAAAGAAACCGCCGTCGTCGACGGCGGTTTCAATTTGCTCCTGGTCAAGATCCTATCATCTATGGAAGTGGAACTCACCAAATTGGACTTGAAGCTTCAATTCTTAAGTCCTTGCCTGTTTTGGTTTTCAAACCAGAAGATTTCAAAGATGGTTTGGAATGTGCTGTTTGTCTTTGTGATGTTGATGAAGGAGAAAAGGCTAGAATTTTACCAAAATGCAATCATGGATTTCATTTAGATTGCATTGATATGTGGTTTCAATCTCATTCCACTTGTCCTCTTTGTAGGAATCTAGTTTCTAATGAATCTTCTAAGCCTAATAGTACTTCAAATGCTGAAGAGATCAATGTGTTAGTTTCATCGGAAGATGAAAATTTGAGTAATATGAATGGTTTAGAGTCTTCAAATTTTCCAACAAATGTTTTGGTTTTTGGTAATTGCCAAACCCAAACCCAAACACAAGTTAGTCCTTTTGGTGTTTCTTTGGAAGAAGGAAATTCTCAACAACAACCTTGTTCAACATCATCATCATCATCATCTTCTTTAGCTAGTGTTAATAATACAATGTTGGTGATTGATATACCATTACCAAGTGAGTTTGGTTCTTTCTCTTTGTCATCTTATGATAGTTGGTGTGTTGAAGTTGAAGTTGAAGTTGAAAATGAGATGAAATCACCAATGTCAACAAGATTGAGGTCATTTAAGAGGCTTTTAAGTAGGGACAAGAAGTTAAGTCCTTGCAGTCCAGGTTCTATGGATGTTGAACAAGGCCATAGCTAGCAAGAGACCTCTAAAACCGTTATATTTCGACTGCAATTGCGGTTGAGATAGTAAATCAAGAGTTATATATGCTACTTTCCTTCCAATATTTGTGCACATAATTGCTAAGGATGGATGCTACATTAAGTGAAAATCATTTGAAGTGTTTATACTGTATAAATTATGACAGGTTACTTAGTTTGTTTTTGTAGTGTTATTGTTTCCATTGTAAACTTTACTTGCAATTACAATGATAATATGGATGAAATGCAATGAGATGCATACACGTGACTATGTTAATAATACATTGAATATTTTAAACTATGATACTGTATTACTTAGAACACGGACTATAGATTGAATGTTAATTCAGTTCAGTTGATAGTTGTATGGACATCTAACTGCAGAGGTCGTGGTTTTGAACGTGCGACATTCTATTTATTCGAAATTCTGATTCTTCCTTTACTAAACAAACTAAAAGCATGGGTAAGAAAAGTGAATAAATTAGTGGCCATTTCAGCATCAAAAAGGTTGATAAACTAATGGTTAAGGTAGAAAATCACTCTCTTTTGTTTAGATTCCCTTTTCACAACTAGGAAAATCCGACCAAAAAGTTTTCTTAAATAATTACTTATATTCCTGTTATTTCGGTTGCCTAGACAATGGCAGACACATGTGTATTTTTTTTTCTTAATCATATTGTCTTTCTCACAATCCATTGACTAATGCTGCCCAATGCCTTTTTAGCTTTTTTTCTCCTAACCTTTACCCTTTAGATGATTCTTCATTGCCTCTAGGTTAGAGAATCCACTATGGATTGTATACTAAAAAGTAAAAATTCAAGACTAAAATGTCAAACTAAACATATTCATTCATCAAATCCAAAGACTAGCAAAAACAAATCATATTCAAACTTAAAATAAGTACTAATTCATTCATCTGAATTATCTCACTGAACATTAGTCAGTAAAATATAATCACCGATAATAATTTAAAAAATTAAAGTAATTGAATGTAACCATACTGATATTGTATTAGCACATGACATTGATGTCTGACACTAACAGTGTGTTAACCACAGTGTGTGTTAACGGCAGAGAACACTTACATAACTAGCGAAACAAAGAGTCAAGTAACCTTATAAACGGGACCATAATTTTGAACGTGACGAGTACCATTTTGTTGATCTAAAGTCATATAAGGCATCTCATTCTCTTCTCTCTTTGTAGACTTAAACAAACTTGCCAAAGGTCCAGAAAATGGACGCTTGTGTTTCCCTTCATAGCCTTTGTAAGAGCTATGCATTATAGGACCAGAAACATGACCTTGCCTTTTCTCAGAAACTTTTGATTCATAACTGTTGAATGTTTCTTTAACCTTGCTGTTCTTATCAAACTTCCACCACGAAACCAATGAACTCTTCCATGATTTCTTTCCCTTCCTCTCTTTCTCTAATCCCTTTCTCTTAGATCCTTCTTCAGGATACACCATTGAACTCTTTTGCTTTGTTTCTTGTCCATGCTCCTTAGCTTCCTCCAAAAACTAGTGAATTATACAAAACCACATTGCGCGATTTCGATAAAAGTATCGTAATTTTGTCAAACTCACAACAAATTCAAACATATACTAACAATGTTGAAAACAAACAACTGAAAAACAAAAACAAAAACATAAAAACATTACCTGGGAAAAATCCTGTTGAAGATCAAATCCATAGTCATCAAAATGGTTTGGTTGAGGTGAAGAATTGTTCATCATCATTGCCAACAAAAAAAAAAAACAACAAACTCAAGCAGAACACAAAAAGTGAAACTCCAACAACTTTTGAAAAGATATGAATGTCACATGGTGTGAGATATGACAGAAACTATAAATGGTATTGCAATTTTGAGCTTTTCATTCACTTTGTCCTATCAAGAATCAAATTGCTTAAATAAGGTGATAAATTAATGCATTAATGGATTTGTCTTATTTAACAACAAAGCACATTAAAAATATAGATTCTAGATAATACCTAATTAATTTCTAGATAATAATAATGTTAATGCCAATGAAAAATATGATATGAAAATAAAATTTAGGTACATTTGATGATATTAAGGTAATTCTAACATGTGACTTATAATAATAGACTAAAATCTATCAAGTTTCAAGATTTTCTTTTTGGGGAATTTAAGGTATTTGTTAAGTAATTGAACTAACAAAAAATTTATTTCTTTGTTTTTACGAGAAAAAAAATGAAGGTCGGTGATGAAATATAATAAAATGAATAAAGTGCTGAAATGTTATTGATAAGATCCTATATAGAATAAAGTTACTATTATCTTTGAAGGTAAAGTTATGGAAGAAATTTGGAGTTAGTTTTTGAAATCTAATTAATCATTATGTTGTTACAAATACGTTTTACTTTACCTTTGCTTTTTATTTTAATCACAAGAAATTTGTTTATCCTAATTGATTTTTTTATTCATTCATGCTCTTTTACATGATATGAATAAGATAGATAAAAATTGATATCATTCGAATCACACCAAAAATATTTAATGTTATTCTTCAAAAAGATAAATAATTCAGATCAGAATGCGACATGATTAAAATAAATGGGCAGAGGAAAAATAAGTATAAAGAGAAATCATATGTATTTTATGATGAGATATTTGAGCAAAAAGGTAAAAATATTTGGTTTATTAATAAAATGTTATTGTCATTTGGGAAAAAAATACTTATTTTATAGTGAAATATTGGAGAAAAAGGTTAAAATACTTTGTTTATTAATGGACATTATTGTCATTTTAATGAAACTCTAACTTCCTTTCTCTTTTCTCTCTTCTTTCACTTTTGTTAACTTAATATTAAGGTCGGGTTAAGAACGACAATATGAAAATTAAAATCAGACTTACATTAGGTGTTAGTGTAAGTATTGTAGTTATTTGTAAGTTTTTTTTTGAAATCATACATTACTTAGATTTTTAAATTGTTGAATGTACAAATGTGTGAGGGGAATCTTTCCTTTTGAACTAACTTTTGGAAATAAGATTTGTTATGTACGAGTATTATAATTGTGATTGACTCATACTGATGTACTTCTGATACGGTGGTGCAGATATTCAGCGCGACACTGCGGGGGTGGACCTCAAAGTTAACGCTACAACGTCCAAGTCACTTACAGAGTTTAAAAATGGATAAAGTATAAGTGTGAAAAGAGCAAGTGTAATGTATGCTCTACATATGTCAGTTATATATGATGGACAATTTTAATGGCTTCCGCCTTATTGGGTTTATCACTTGGATCTTACTCGTATTTGATCTTTGACTGATCCATAACAGTTGCTCCAAAGACACTTTAGGTGTTCTATTAGTTGGGAAGCCTTTCAAAATCGAGGTCGACGTCTCCTCGTTAAATTGACCATAAGGAGAAGTTGGATGACCATGATGCAGTTGCATAAGTAGTGGAAAACATGTGCATTAAATGCACTTTCTATCATTGAGATGTTTCATCGACTTTCAGAAATGAGACCTCATGCTCACAAGTTTGGGTGTGGTGCTCTTCTCTAGGGTAATCGAGTGCACTCAAGTGGAGTTGTATTCCCAAGACATGTTCTAGTCGTCGATCTTTGTGTTTTCATTTTCATCTCACCTGGATTGTTAGTTGTTATATGTTCGGTTATAAAGAGACGAACTAGTTTTCAAATATGATTTTTATTTTGTTTCTCATTAAAAATTTGTCACCTCCTCTGAACTCTTCTTACATTACAAGCTTCAGTTATTCTTAACTACTTAATATCTCTATCTTTCTTGAGCTTGGCTTCTACTCCCTTTCACATATCAAAAGGGTCAACTTACGGAGTGCACCTGTAAATATGGCACCCAAATTTGACAATGATGGGTCTTTATCATCAGTTGAGTTGGGGTTGATAATCCAGATCTCATGGAAATTTTCTTTGGGGGTGGATACATTTATCCATGCTCAGAATGTGCCCAAAGATAGCTCTAGGTCGGGTTTGGACTCACTAGAGGACGACGACTATCATGCCGTATGATAAACCGTCGTTCACATTGTTTCTCTTACTCGTGCTTATTTTAATATGGGTATTAATTTATCTAGGGAGACAGAGTACGAGACTGGTTGATTCATTCGGTCTCTCAAGGTGGTAAACGAGAGAGGTTATACTCGTAATTGTATTAGGGTTTATGCTTCTTTTCAAAATTGTCCTGTTGAACTTGACCAAAATGACCATTTTTATGACAAAGGAACAAACATAGTCCAACTTGAAAGTTTGCGGGAGCCTATCGACGAAGATCAATATTGCTTGTTAGATCTCAAATTTCTAGGAATAGTTTCCATCTATTGTAGAAAGATCGTCGTTGAGTGTACCGATGTTGAGGTAAGCCATCTTCCGGTTGATCACTCTCCCTAGTCCCCTCCAACAAAAGAATTATCTAAGTAGAGGAATGTTAGAAACACTCTTTTTTCAACCGTCTATCTAACACTCACTCTTTTATTGGGTGAAATACATGTAGATCCTACCACTTTATGTGAAAAATTCACATGAATTTCACCAAATAAAAAAGTGAATATTTGAGATAGTGTTAAAAAGAGAATGCTCCTACTAGTACTCAACTGTCTAACAATATCTCCTCTTAATATTAATGTTAATAAAAACACAAGTCTCCTTTAAACAACAATCAAAAACTATATATGGAATATTGCCTTTTAAATAGTAAATAAAATTGATATTAAAATATTTAGTTCAATTTTATAATTTGACATATTGATTATTTGAATTTGAAAATAATATTAATGTCATTAAAAAAATTTAAAATAAAAGTGGGATATAATTAAATACATAGTTGTGATTGATTGACACTATAAAACTATTTTACACTGTCATTACATCACTTCTTTTCTCTTTTAAAAACTATTTATTTATGTATTTGTAAACATATAATTTGTTTATTTATAGACATATAAAGATTTATATTCTATGTTATTTAGAAATTGATTCTAGATTTATGTGTTTTATTAAGTTTTGATTTTATGTATAAATATTATATAATGTTATTTTTCTCAAATTCTAGATTTGATTCAAATATAGTTTAATTCTATTAAATAAGATTTTGAATTTAATTTGGATTATATAACAAATATTTATTTATATTTTGGAGAAGAGATTAATTGATATGCACCGTCATAGTAAAAAGTTTTACACCATATTTTTGCAAGCAAAAATTAATTAATTATATATTTGTGTAATACAATTACAATACACATATATTTTTAAAAACGAATAATATATTGTATTCAAAATTCAAATTCATTCACAAAGTTTTTACGTTTTTTTTTAAATAAGTTTAAGCAAAAAATAATCTTTCTCAGGTATGCATAAATATTTTAGCATAAAATTAGTTAAATCTTAATTCTTTAAGTAAATTGCAGATTTTAAATGATTTGTTTAATTATAAAAATATAGTTATTTGTTACCTTTATTTTAGATTTATTTGAAACGGCAATTGACATTCACCTATAAATATTCTTTTCATATAAAATTAGGTGTTTTTTGCGTTGCATATGTTAAAAACCCTCAAGTTAAAAAGAGCTACACTAATAGGCAAAACTCTTTAAAAAATTTAATACCTAAGTGCCAAGGGTTGAATTCAAACACAGAATTTTCATTAAGCTAGAAGAAACCCTAGATGGATTTTCTCTTGCAATTGTTCTTGGGTAAGTATAAAATTTTATTGAGAACAATTTATTATTTATATATATTCTATATTGACTGATTTTGATCCAATTGAACATACAGAAATTATTGGGATTGCACTTATGTATGCCATATGTATGTTTATTATATTTATGGTTCGTATGATTCTTCAATTACAACGGCAGCATGCTTTGGTTCCTCTTGAAGAATCAATTTTGAAGTCTTTGCCTGTTAGGGTTTTCAAGCCAGAAGAATTCAAGGATGGTTTGGAATGTGTTGTTTGTCTTTGTGATGTTGTTGAAGGAGAAAAAGTTAGAGTTTTACCAGAATGCAATCATGGGTTTCATTTAGATTGTATTGATAAGTGGTTTCAATCTAATTCTACTTGTCCTATTTGTAGGAATTTAGTTTCTAATGAATCCACTAACCCTAATCGCACTTCAAATGCTCAAGAGATCAATGTGTCAATGTGTTAGGGTGTTAATTTATTAAATCAATTTTTGTTAATGTGTTAGTTTATTGAGAATGTGTTTTTTAAAATAAATATTAAGTAATTTCTACCTATTAAAAAATATAGAAAATTGTGAGAGAGGAAAACTATAATCTAAAAAAAAAAAAAGTTCATGCAAAATCAACCAAAAGGATGTTACTCAATCTCGGAGAAGAGGAGATGTGAATTAAGATTTTTTTTGTTAGAAGAACTATCGATCTTTCATATTTATATATATTCTTTATTTTGATTGCCTTCACAGACGGTGTAAATAACTCTAAACAAAGTATTTTCAAGCAATATATCTTTAATATTTTGGATCATCATCGCATGTTTATGATACTTGTTCAAGGTGATAACAAGTTGACTCAATAATGTTCATACATTTAGCTAATGAGAGCTAATGAGAGACCCTTTTAGAATGGTCCAAATTTATGCATGGAGGATATCTAAAGGGGTGAATTGTGATATTAAGATTTCTAAGAAAAATCAATTTAAAAAACTCTTTGATTTAAATTCATTTATGTTAAAAAGTAAATATGAGGCATTGGAATAATAAAAGGGGGATAAAGTTGGATATGTGAGTGTTCACTACATAGATGTATGTGGTCAATCTGGGGGCATTTGGTTGTTAAAGTAGTAGTAGCATTGTAATTGTCGTGCATGATATACAATTACTATCAATTTACATAATGGAAGTGAGTGTGGCATATTCCTGCTCATGAGAAGGTGAAAATATTCCTTTGAACGAATTTATATAAGTCCCTTCATACGAGATTGATGTTGTGTCATCGTGGTATGCTCTATAAAAAACTTTGCCCTAGATAAAATCAGAATGTTGAGATGAATCTACACTGCTTAAGAGACTATGAATTTGCTACTCGCTTTGGGAAACATATTGGCTTATTGGATCCAATATTCTTCTAAGGGGATAGTTTATATAACTAGATTAGACATGGCATCAATGATGACTCCATATTTTTGATTGCTTGTTGGTGGTTATGGCATATTAAGAACACATCATATCTTGCTAATGAAGTGCAATCTTCCTATGCTAATCTGATATATATACATGTTTTTTCAAGCATAATATGTCCCATCCAACGAGAATGTTCACGTGGAATGCACATAAAGGAAGTAATATGATATTGAATGTTTATGGTCCAACGAGAACGTTCACGTGGAATGCACATAAAGGAAGTAATATAATATTGAATGTTTATGGTAGTAGCCTTAGTAATCCTAGCATCTCAAGTTTTTGTAGATTGATTCAAAATGTTGATAATGCTTCGGTTCACGATTTTGCGGGTAATATTCAATATTCTAACTAAACTACTGAGCATTGACCGTGAGTGTAAGAGGATGAGAAGCTCCTTGGGTTGTTTGTACCTGCACTAGGCTTCGTAGGGGAGCAATAGGAGAAGGCAGAAGAATATTTTCTATAGTTCCAGCTGCTACCGCCGCCAGTCGTTGAGCAGCAGAACAAATATTTTTGTATGGTGTCATTGCCTGACAATTCTGGCGAAACAAAATTTGGTCACAAAAACGGTGGAGCTTATTGGAAGCGCATATTTACAACCCAATTAAAGTGGAACTAGATATGAAATCAAGAAATCATGGTAATCATAGGATTCTAATATCAGTTCCCACAAACGACACCAATTTTCTTCACAAGAAAAAGATGAAGATTAGTTAAGCTGAATTAAGTGTTGAATTATGGTGGAGCTTTGGTTCTGATGTGATGGATGAAACTAACCTGCAAGGTTCGAACTTTAACACTCAAATTAGTGCATGAAGTGAATAGTAAAATTTGAAACGGGAGAATATGTATATGTGAATGATGCACTAATCCTGCTTTTATAGAGAAGTTCATTAATAACGAAATGTAAGAAATGAGGCGTGGAATACGGATGACGGGTCTAATGTCATCTATTGAATATCTCCTCAATTAGTCGCACATAATGACTTAATGTATCTTTACCATGCTCTGCCTTGTTGGGCCTTACGCCCTACTAGGCTTATGGTGGCCGACCAAAACTCTCTCTCTCTCTCTCTCTCTCTCTATATATATATATATATATATATATATATATATATATATATATATATATATATATATATATATATATATATATATATATATATATATATATATATAGACAAGATCAAATGACACAAAGCTGTCATACTTAGTAATATGACACATCCGAAAACTATTTACCACACATCCGTATAAAAAAAATCCACCATTGAAGTGAAAGCTAACATCATGTCCATAAAATATAACATCAATCAGAAATCATTTGATATCTTAAAGAGAATGATCAAAATTAACGGCTTTGTTAAAGTTTTGTAAGACGTTGGTTTTTATGCATCTCGTTGACATATCAAATGTACGGATATTATTATACAGATACACGTTAAAGAGTTATCGGAAGTGTAATGTTACTAAATTTGACATCTTGGTGTCATTTGATCTTGTGTGTGTATATATATATAGTTTATTTATTTATTTAATCATTTATTCTTTTCAAAATTTAAATTAAATCACAATGTTTTTGTACAATTGTATTTGTTATAGGACGACGATACCACTTTAGGACCAACCACTAGAGATATCCTGGTCCAATTCATGGTTTCTGGATCAGCTACACAAATATATCCCCATATGTCTTCTCTTTACCGTAGGGTTATCTTGTGCCTTGCTATAATAAATGTATGCCTCAGGTGCAGCCAAAGATCCTCTGCATTCCACGCTTGGAGAATAACAAGGCTATTATTTCTCTTTTTCTTATATCGAGAGAAAGACGTCATTGCAAGTAACAAGTTTCAAATATGATTTGAATATTATCTACTCTTTCACATACTTAATTGAGCGTAGGAGTACTTACCTTGCAGGTACACCCCCACTTTATTGCATCATAAACTTTACTGCAGCTTTCGTATTTCACTCTATTTTTGGTTCTAGAATAGAACAGTGGCATCTTCTATGAAATCGAATTTCGATTCCTGGCTTTGTGTCATGTACAAATCATTCCCGACCTCGAGAAAGATCTCTACTAGGAACGAATCAGGCGTAAATAGTAACGTTTGAGAAGATAATCAAAAAAATATGATTCCACTGATCATATTGTCTTTTACATATCATCATCGAAGGACGTACTTCAAAACGTCACCTCGTCCAATGCTTCACCACCCCTTGATAATTTCTTAATAGAATCTGACTAATAAATCACAAACTCTAAACTATTGTTAGTCAACGTAGTTGTTATCGACGATCAAGCCTTGACAGTATTCTTAGTAGATCACTAAAGCTCTTGAGATTTCCTTTATGAAGATACATTGAAACTGATAAATCTTGAGCAGACAGGCCTGGATCTGTTCGGTGGGGAAGATTTGTTAGCCTTCAACGATTCAGTTATCCGCCCTTGTGGAGAAATATATTTCGCGATATTAATTGGAGAATGGACGTATCGTAGAAAAATAAATTTTAAGTTCCTCGTAATACATTGCAGAAACGCCTTTAAAGGGAATCTAGGAAGTTCCTTCTTAGCGATGTTAAACACAACCATTTCCTATGTTCACTTGAAGGAAGCCTACCAATACGAAGAATGAGTACCGGTCATAGTTAGTGCAGATTTACGGGAAGCTAGAGCAATCATGAAGATAATCCGCTAGAATTTCCTTGCATCATGGGCAATGAGCGATGATGAATTTGACCTACCTCGGACGACGAGTTCGAGTTAGTGCATCTTAGAGAGAATATGTCCATGTAAGATTAAGATTGGTTTTGGGTTCACCCTTGAGGCGAGTTTCATGGAAATGAAGTTTCTCCAAGAAAACATTGACCTATTCACCATCTTTCCGCGTGAAATTCCCGGCATCAACCCCTAAGTAGCTTGCCATCGATTGAACCTGGATGTCAGGGCCTAGTACGTGTCCTAACATCATAGAAAAGAATCCCCTGAAAAGTTCATGTCCGCCAAAAACATAGTAGAGGCCTATTAGATGCTAAGTTTGTTTCACAAACAAAATATACCAAATGGTTATCTAATGTGGTTCTAGTCAAATAGGCCTCGGGAAAATAGAGAATGTGTGTCGACTACACCACCTCAATCGAGCATGTTCAAAATATTCATATATGCTTCCAAACATCGACCAAGTCGTTGATAATTCGAATGATTATCAATTGTTATCCTTCATAAATGCATACTCCGGATACAACCAAATACCAATGTTTAAGCCCGACTAGGTAAAATGTCACGCCATTCGGGCTGAAAAAATCTAGGGCAACCTACCAAAGAATGATGAAAAAAATCTCCCGGACACAAAAAGGAGAAACACTAGAAGTTTACATGGGCGATATGATATTGAAGTCTAGTGTGGACACACTTCACGCTTAGCATTTCCAACGGGTGTTTAAAAGGGTATGTCAATACAACACGAGGCTTAAGTTCAAAAAATTCACTTTCCCCATGATAGCTGACAAGTTTCTGGGTTTTTATTTAACAGAACAAGGAATTGAAGCAAATCCAAATAAATTTGAAGCAATTGTTCAAACAAAGGTGCCAATTTTGAAGAACGATATCTAAAGATTAAATTAGATTGTGACTACCTTGAACTGGCACTATCTTTCTATAGGTTGCTGAGGAAACAGGAAAAATTCAAATGGAATACTGAATATGATAATGTATTTGAGTATTTGATGAGAATCCTAGCTACTCCGTTAATACTCACCTGACTATCTAGGGTAGTTCTATATCTTCACCTGGAAATTGTCGTTGTAAATTTCATCCTCATAAGAGAAGCAGGTGTCGGGAAAAGTCCAGTATATTTTGTATCGAAAGCCTTTACCATAGCGAAAACCAGGTATCATAAAATTGAGAAAGCTTCCTTAGCCATGGTGGTGGAATCACGAAAACTCAGAAGATATTTCTTAGGGCACTCCATAGTTATCACAGAAACCAGACTGGCCGATAGATTAACAAAATGGATAATTGAGTTGTTTGAGTTTGAAATATCTTTTGAATCAAGGAAGGTACTGAAAGCTCAACTATTCATCAAGTTCTTAGTAGAGATGGCCATATTACTGTTGGCACCAGACCGCACCTGGGTGGTATTCACATATGGATATTCTAATAGTCGTGGATGCAGAACGTGAGTCATTTTGGAAATCAATTGTGGACCCACGATAGAAGTTTAATTGATATTTGAATTCCTATCCACCAACAATTAAGCTGAGTACGAGGCGGTAATGGCAGGGATGGCGTTACTCTATGAAGTCGGGGCAAAATGCCTCGAACTGCTAACATTTTCTCAGTTAGTCTTCTCTCAAATTTGGGGCGAAGCTTAAGTTAAGGAACCTTTGTTACAAAATTGAATGCCCTTGTGCCCCAACTATTTTTGTTACAAACACTAAAGCCTTTCAATTTCAAAAAAAAGGAAGGCGAATCCTTATAAGGTCAACCGCATTTACTAAAGACTTTGTGATACCCCTGGTGTCCGGTAAGCCTTGGAGGCAACTATTTTTGGGTTGTCCATACACCTATGGAGCCAACCATTGGGAAATACCCTGATCCAAGTCATGGTTTCTATATCACTTGCACAACTATATCCCTGGAAGTATTCTCTTTAACGTAGATCTATTTTATGCCTTGCTACAAGAGATGTACGCCTTAGGTGCATCTCACGATCCTCTGCATTACACACCTGGAGAATAACGAGGCTATTATATCTCTCTCTTATATATATAGGGAAAAGCGTCATTACATATAACAAGTTTCAAATGCAATTAAAATATTCTCTACTCTTTCACATACTGACTTGAACGTCGAAGTATTAACCTTAAAAGTAAATCCACGCTTTGTTGCATAGAAAAATTTACTCCTCTGAGCTTTCACATATCACTCTATTTCTGATTCTATAATAGAATAGTATTTTTTAGAAATAAGTCTTAACAAAAAATAACATTTCCCAGTTATAAATATTTTAGTATAAATAAGTAAAGTCTTAATTCTTTAAGTAAAGAGTTTAATGGATATGTATTGACAGTGTAAAATAGTTTTACACTGTCATCTAATAGGAAACCAACACTCTGTCGTGTCATAAAAAAAATTTAAAAACAAAAGAGTGATGTGGTGGGATTCATGGCCGTCAATGGTTGACAATGTAAAATTAATTTACACTTTTAGTGCATCACCAATTTTCTCTTAAGCAAAGGGTTTAATGGACATGCATTGAGAGTTTAAAATAGTTTTTTTTTTGGTTGAAATGAGGGCCTAAGCCCAAAAGAAAAAACAACTACTCAATAACAACAGACGGAAAAATAATTCCACACGAATCAGCTTCAAGAAGATCAGCAAGAAACGGAGGAGGATCAGTATAGTGATGAAGGACTTCCCCCCTACAACCATGCTTGGCCAGACAATCAGCGCAAGCATTTGCATTACGAGACACATGAGAAATAATTACCATTTCAAATTCACCCATGAGTTCCATAATCTGACGCAGCATAGCGACACAGTCAACCATCCCAACTTTGCCATCCTCAATCGCTTTGACGACAAGCAAACTATCAGTATTAATTTCCAAGTGCCTAACCCCTAGCTTTCTTGCTAGCTTCAAACCCTCTACCACTCCCCAAAACTCAGCCACATTAGCATTACACTGCCCTACGAATTTAGAGTAACCTCCTCTCCATTGACCCTTATAATCTCGTAAAAGGCCTCCACAACCGGCTGCATTATTAGCTTTACAAGCACCATCCGAATTAAGCTTGATCATGTTAGAACTAGGAGGCTTCCACCCGACATAATGCTGGCCCAGACTATCCTCTTTACTGACTTTGAAAATCTTCACTGCTTGTTTATAATCCTCGCCCCTCTTCACAATATGCACAATATGATCAATAGGTCTAGCATAATCCTCATTGTGTTCTCCGTATCATTAATATAGTTTAAAATAGTTTTACATTGGCACATAGAAAACAAACAGTCCTCCGTATCATTAATATATTTTAAAATAAAAATGTGATATGGTGAGATTCATGGTCCTCATTGCAAATACATTCCTATTTCGTCGCATCAGAAACTTTACTCAACTATTTCGCATATCACTCTATGAGAAATGCTAAGAACACTCTCTTTTCAACACTCTCTCAAACACTCACTCTCTTATTGGTTGAAATATGTGTGGGTCCTACCACTTTATGTGGGACCTATTTTCAAAGTGAGGGACCCACACATATTTCAACCAATAAGAAAGTGGGTGTTTGAGAGAGTGTTGAAAAGAGAGTGTTGCTAGCACTCCTCATCACTCTATTTCTAGTTTTCACAACAGAATATTATTTTCTTAAAATAAATCTAAACAAATAATAACCTTTCTCAGTTATAAATATTTAAGTATAAATTAGTAAAGTCTTAATTCTTTAAATAAATTGCAGATTTTAAATGATCTGTTTAATTATAAAAATATAATTATTTGTTTCCATCATTTTAGATTTATTTAAAATGGTGATTTATATTCAGCTATAAATACTTTCTGCATTGCATATGTTAAAACCGTGGAGCTATGGAGAATACACTATACAGCAAAATTCCTCTTTGAAAACTTTGATTCAGTGAGAACCAACCCTACCATCTCATGGATTATCTCCTGAAATGCTTCTTGGGTAAGTATAAATATTGATCAAGAACAATTGATTATTTCTATATTCTACATTTCAATAGAACTCATTTAATATTTTCATATTCTACTATAAATGATTTGCAAATTTTCACATTAACTCATTCCGATCCATTTGAAAATACAGAAATTATTGCGATTTTCGCCATGATTTTCATAAGTATGTTTTCCGGATGTATGCTTCGTTTGATTGTTGAATTACGACGGCATCGGCATGCTTTTGTTCCTCTTGAAGAATCAATTTTGAAGACTTTGTCTGTTAGGGTTTTCAAACCAGAAGAATTCAAGGATGGTTTGGAATGTGTTGTTTGTCTTGGTGATGTTGTTGAAGGAGAAAAGGTTAGAGTTTTACCAAAATGCAATCATGGCTTTCATTTAGATTGTATTGATATGTGGTTTCAATCTCATTCTACTTGTCCTATTTGTAGGAATTTAGTTTCTAATGAATCTTCTATTCCTAATAATGATACAAATGCTCAAGAGATCAATGTGTCAATCTGTTAATTTATTAAAACAATTTTTTTTGTTAATGTGTTAGTTTGTTGAGATTTTTATTTTATTAGTATTTATTTTTATAAAATTTTATTTTTTGGTTTAGTATGATTTGATTTGAATAAGGAGATTGACCTTTATATAAATTTGGTGAATGAAGCAAAATATGAACTTGAAGTTGATGTGTGAGAGAAGTGTATCACAAATCAAAAATGAGTTTTTATCGATTTTGTTTATAATTTTGATTAAATAAATTTTTTTAACATATTTTACGAATATTTATTATGTAATTTGCACTACTAAAAATATGACATTTGGTTAAAGGATTTTACATCAGGTTTCAAAATATATGATGGGAAAAATATTTGTCAAAGGATTTTACATCAGACATTTATTTCCAATGATATAAAAAATATTTGATTTAGGAAAAAAATATAACACGGTAGCAGTTTGGTAAATAAAATGAAATTTTATTAAAAGCATTTCATATCTGACCTAGATTTTCCCCGATGTGAAAAGTAGACTGATGGAAAAAAAATAACACGGTGGCAATATCGTAAATAAAGTGAAATTTTGTTATAACAATCCTTTACATCGTTCCATGTTCCCAACCGATGTAACTGTCACATTCACGTGGATCTTTACATCGGTCCAAGTCCTCAACCGATGTGAGAGCCAATTTTCTTTTTTCACATAAACCCTTTGTTTCCAAACCCATTTTGTTTCCAAACCTATTTCCTGTAAACGACCCCCAAACCTTTTTTCTCTCGCTGTCACCAAACTGCCTTCGCCATTTTCTCTGGTCGTCACCTCCGTCTAAGCTCTTCAACCCAAACGTCCAAGTAATGTTTTCACTCGCCGTCACCAAGCTACCTCTGCATCCTCCATGGATTCTGGCCAGAATTCCTCACCAAAATTCCAGGTAATTCATTTTGTGTTTGTTTTAGTGTTTATTAAACTTAGATCTTATTTGCATTTTCGTTCCTTGAACTGAATATGTAATCAACACTGCATTTTTTATATATTTTTTTATCGAAAATTCCTTTTGTTCTGTTCTTAGGAAATTTTCTCAATCAAAAACCCTAATTTTGTTTGCGCTTCAATTTCCACAGTTTTCAATTATACAATTTGCTTCAGTTCCGAAGCTAGGGGAATAGGAAAATAGTTATCTGAATTTCGCCTCTAAAAAAAACCCTAGCTTTTCGAATACCGAAGCCTTTTTTGTTGCATTAGATTTGGTTTTGTAGATTTTAGATTGGATTTGGTGATAAGTTGAGATCTTTCAACGATTCAACTGGTGGGTTGTCTCTTTAACTTTTGCCCCTTTTCGTTTTGCTGCCATTAGGGAATATAAGTTTCAAATAACAACATTTCTGTTATAATGTATCATGTATCATCATAGGGTATGGTTGAAGACTCGAAGATACAATTCTAGTCACTCTCAAATAAGTGGCATTTCATATAGCTGTAGCTGAACTTTGTTGTGTGGTTAAATTTTAATTTTAATTGGATGTTTGCATTTGCAATGGTTAAATTCTGTTTCAATATCCGTAGTTTTATTCAATTGTGTAATTAGTGAGATCATGTTTGTGTTAGTTGATAGGGAAATATGCATTTGTATTTAAAATGGATTCAGCACAGGCAAGATTTTGGGATCTCATTTTCTTTTATTTTCCACTCTTCAGAATATTTTGTATTCCTTGTATTTCAAGTATGCTATTAGTATATATATACTAGAATATAATTTTTATTTTAGTTTTTAGAACATGCACATTGCCTCTGAGTTGCACTCTTCTGATGCATACTTGGTGTTTCTTGATGATTCTTCTTAGGTGATTTCGTTGGAACTTTTATTTATAAAAAAATTGTCACTCTTTCTGCGATGCAGGTCAGAATAGTAGCGCTCTACATTACACATTTGGGGACCACAAATTGGGCGTCAAGATCAAGGTATATAGTTTTCGGGGCATTAGGATATCATTGTTTTTTTTTAAAGCTGAAGGCAGTTCAATGAGGCATAGATTCGGCAAGTAGGTCATTTGCTGTAATTATTAAATTTTTAGTGCCTTTTTTTAATTCCTTCTGCTATAGTTTTTATTGTGTTTTTAGCTTCTTATTTGCCTTGGTTGGAAATGGAACAGATGATATTTTCAATGAAGCAGTTCAGCTAGCACTGCTACTTGTAGTGGCTTGATGCTGAGGGCAGTATGCCGGTTATAGTTGAGGGGAAATGCAAAGGTATCATGCTAGCAGCTGCACTAGTGCAGTTAATAGTAATTCAATTGGTGGGCCATCGGCTAGGGACATTAGAAGAATTGATTCATCTTCCTTGCCAACCAACTTTCCTGTAAGTTCAAGGTAAGATACTTTCTACTAACCATATCCTTTTAGAAAATCATATTAAATTTTGAATGTGAATGTTCCACCTGCGACAGGCTACTGCCTATTCTGAATTGTTGTGGTTGTGAATTGTGATTCAGCTTCTCATGCTTCTTGTCAGCTACTAACTTGCAATAGTGATTAATTTTCTTTACTTAATGTCATTCTGAACCTTGAAAGCTACTACAGAGATGTTTCATTTTTTCTTGAGTAATCATAATACTGTATTTTTCTGTTCAAGTATCTATTATTTTCATCTTCGGTTCTGTTATTTTTTCAACTGAGTGCCTTAGTTTTTTAACTAGAAATTGTTCACTATAATTTGTAGGAATAGTTCAAGCATTTATCCTCCCAAATTTGTTGATTATTAAGTGAAGAAAATGTAGCACATATGGGATTTTCCTTCCTAAAATTCAATGTTTAATTATGCTGAATTTAACAAATATTTCTGGTTGAATTAATTATCTTATGTCATAGAGATCTCTCTGAAGCATCTATGGTTTTTTCATTTTAAAATTGAAAGTACTATCTGAAATAGTATTTTGACTTGAAGGTTAGTGTGACATTATTAGCTTATTTCATGTTTCATCAATAATTACCATTCATTTTTGTGTGTAATGTATTTTAATTTTCTAATATTCAAGGTGTTGAGGGTGGATATCAGTTCTATTCTCGTGCCGAAATGGTGACGATTGGTTTTCATAGCCACTGGTTAAATGGCATTGACTATATGGGCCAATCATATTCCAAAGAGGTAATACAACTTCTTATTGCCCTTATTTTACTATGTAGTTTAATTTTTAATATCAAAAGATCTAAAGTGATTCATATGATCCTAATTAATAGTTTTTTTACTATAATTTTCCTTACAAACCCCTCTCTTTTTACCATTCATTTTTTACTTCAATTAAATTTTAAATTTAGTAGTTAAGTAGTGACATTTAATCTATATAATAATATTGAAATATAATAATTAAATTAAATGTTTAACAAAATCATTAGAAAAAGCGAGCTATGATTTCACATTAGAACAATTTCCATTATCATCTAGAAGCTTTTATACTAACAATGTCAATTGTAAGAATTTAATGTTGTCATTGTGAATGGCAAAAATGAATATTTAGTTAGATTTTGTTCCAACATCTGCGAATCACAGTATCACATCAAGAAAAGGAACATATGTTATCTGTCTTTGGCTACAGAGTATGCCATTCAACCCAATCACACAAAGTAGGTTGGATATTGAATTTTGACAATTTTCGTTCACATTAATTCAATACAAAGTAGGTTGGCAATATAGTAGATTAGGCCAACTTTAATTTTCATTTAAACAAAGCAACTTTAATTTACGTATTATAGGTATTTGATAACCCTAGAGAATTAAGACAGGATGATTTGTATGATTTACGATTCTGTTGGACAAAATATTTTTTTGAGTTATATAAAGCTTGAGCTTTATCTGGTGAGTTATATGGAATTGTCTATATATATGATTTGTGTTTCTTGATTTTGGTGTTGTCTGCTGATGTTAATTGGTGTTATTGTTTATTGTCAGCAAATGTGATTGTGGTGTTATCTTCAGAAGCTACAACTCATCTTCTCGTGGATGCATGTTGGTATTTCAAGTGCGCGAAAGGACTTAAATGGTTGGATATTTGTTGTTTTGTTATTTTGTAGTAGTCCAGCGTTTGTAAACTTTCTTATAATTTTGTACACTTGTGTATGCTAGATTAATACTTTTGTAAATTTAGAAGAACATATTTATGCTTCTTAGCTATTTGGTGCAATGAAATTATATCCTTCACTAGTTAGAAATATATGAAAATAGTGACCTAAACGTAGTCTGTGTGCTGTGGGAAAAATGTGCAAAATAGCGACCTAACTTTGGTCTGTGTTGTATTTGAAACTTATATGGAAAATTAGGTAAAAAAAAACAGGTTAAAATAGGAAAAATAGCTATTGCACGCTTAAAAGCAGAAAACATATTACATCGGGCAAAATGGAAAACCGATGTAAAAACTTGTCTATTACATCGGGCAAAGTGGAAAACCGATGTAAAAACTATCTATTACATCGGACGGACAGGAGAACCGATGTAAAATATAGCGTATATATTTTTTTATAAAAAAAATTGCATTATTTTTCACATCAGACATCGAATTCAACCGATGTGGTATGTTAATTTTTCACATCGGGCTTTGACCCGATGTAAAATGTCTTTGACTTATTACATCGCCTGGTTTTACATCGGGCTCAGACTCGATGTAAAAAGTACTTTTCGCCCGATGTGAAAAGTCCTTTCTGCACTAGTGTTGTATGCATTGAGAAATACGAGGAAAGGTGAGAGAGAAAAAATATAATCTTAATAAAAAAAATTCATGCAATGTCATATGCTGCAAGATGTTACTCAATCTCATAAGAGAGGAGGTGTGGGGCATTATTTTTTGTTTAGAAGACCATTGAGATTGCACATATAGTCTTATTTTGGTTGTCTTCACGAAGAGGTGTGAATAACTTTAAATAAAGTGTTTTCAAGCATTATATTTTTAATATTTTGGATCATCATCACATGTTTATGATACTTGTTCAAAGTGGTAACAGGTCGACTTAATAATGGTCATATTTTTAGCTATTGAGAGACCCTTTTTGAATGGCTTAAAGTTATGCATGGAGGACATCTAAAGAGTTCGGGATGAATCCAAAGAAATTCCATTTTCATTGTTGTCGGGACTTAAAATACAAAAGGGGTGAAATGTGAATTAGGATTTCTAAGAAAAATCAATTTAAAAAACTCTTTGATTTAAACTCATTTATGTTAAAAAGTAACTATGAGGCATAAGAATAATAAAAAAGGGAGATAGAGCCAGATATATGAGTGTTCACTAAGTGGATGTGCGTGGATTAATCTGGAGGTGTTTGGGTGTTAAAGCAGAATGATAGTAACATTGTAATAGTCGTGTATGATGATGATGTACTTATGGTTACAATTACTATCTTGCCACCTACCACCCTGTATCTATGCATTCATGCCACGTTGACACTGCTATTTTGACCCTGCATGCGCCATGTTGACTGACACCTAAGAAGAAAAAGTGAAGCATGCACCTATAATATTGGTGCCTATCTCTTGCTTTGCGTGCAACAACTTTAACACGTGAAACTCTCATTTTCCTATAAATACCACATTTATTCAACTCATATTTATCAGCAACAATCAAACATTCCTTACTCATTTTTATCATCAACAAACACACACAAACTTTTTAAAATATGACTCTCTTGATCATGGGTGATACACATAAAGGAACCATCAACAATATTGTGGAGTTTGTAAGTTGTTATTTCGCAAGAATATAAGTTTTTTTCTTAATATTGTTTTTAAAAAAAAAAATACTTATGTATATTTTTTGTTAGGATCCCAAGAAATATTGTTGTCGTGTACAAGAATATGTCTCATGCGACGTGTTCATAAAATCGTATTCGTAAGTTGCCAATTTTGGTAATCTCTTCAACATAGTCTCTTACCATGTTGATTATAAATATATCCTCGCATTAGTAGAAAGACGGAGACCTGAGACACACATTTTATCTTCTTACCATAGAATGTATCGTCACACTAGAGGACGTGTACATGTTGTTGGGTCTATGTATCAAAGGTAAGGTCGTTAGTGGACAAGTAAACCAAGACAATGCAATATGCAAGGAACTCTTTGGTGGCGAATTGTTAGAAAAAACGGCGAGAGGGCAACGTATTAATCCAAAGAACCTTAAACAAAGCATTATAAAGATATGATATTAACCAAAGATTCGACTACGAATGAAAGAATAATTAAAATTAGATGTTATAATATGATACATTTTGGTAACTTTTTATATTCCTAAACTACCAGTTTGTAAATATTTATGTATTTATCTTTGTTAAGAGACATAATTAAAATAGGAACATATAGTTGGGGTTCAACCATTTTGTCTCATATATATAGTTATTTGTGTAAAAACGAATACAAAGATACTTGTTCGTTTTATTCCAACGCTTTTTTGCTCCAAGCATGGGCTTGATCGATAATATCGTCACTAGCCCCCATCAAGGAGATCAGCTTAATATTTCCCTATGCACTAAAGTAGATTTGTATTATTTTCATTTACTTACTTCATACTATAAATAATTTATTTTAAGTATTTCAGTTTAGTTGGTATGTTCGAGGGATGAACTACAACAAATGTCCTAAACACGCTATAACGGTTTTGGAAATCTTTTGGATCACCTTAAACCAGACGTTGTATTAAAACTAAACTACTATCATCTCGTTGATTTAGTTTTAATATTAACAATTTACTAATATAATAATATATTTTTCCTCTATGGTTTATTTAAAGGCCATATTTGGGTCAAGACCATTAAATTAACATCGAAGATGTTGCAGTTTGGACTGCAAAAACAACGATCACCATGTTCACTATTATGGAGATGCACAATAATGACCGTGTCAAATTTCAATTCAGCATCAAGCAACAAATCTCAGATTCTCTAACATGTTTGAAACAATAGCATCAACTTAGAGTCGATGTCTAATGGAATTTTACTTATTTGAGAGACTTTGCTAAAAATGTGTGTCGTCAGTGCAAGCGTCGTCATCAACGGCCCATAAACGAACTTATCATGATATACAAATCTAAACCAACTCAAAATCATATGAATTAGTATAGATCGGTTACAATATATAACTCAGTTTGTGTCTGACCCGGGGTATTTGATCGATCCACCACTACGAGCTTCATCATTATACGCCAACATGAATATCAACTCACCTACACCCAACCAAATTGTCAATCCACATACACCCACAATATTACCAAACCTCTTACACCTAACAACCAAACGAACATGATTACCAAGCCACGTACACCCAAACAAGGGGTGGCAAAACGGGTTCGGCCCGTTGGAAATGCCCGTTTAACCCACACTTTTTGGCAGGGCAGACCAAGGTTTTAGGCCCGCACCCTTTAATGTGTCTGTCCCGCCCTTTTTTTTGCAGGCTTTTGCGAGCACACATTATTTCATATAATTTTATAATTTTTAGGCCTAAATGATTCAATGTCTGCGGGTCCGCTACATCTTGCCCTCATTTTTTTACAAGACGGACCAAGAATTTATGTCTGCACCGCCAAATATGTCTGCCCCGCCTCATTTTTTCGTGGACTTTTGCGAGGCTGACATGCTCGTTTGCCACCCCTAACCCAAATCCGCAACCAATTCATGTCACACACTCAAACACAAAACAAAGAACATGACTCAGACCACCAACAAACATATGTCGCCATCACATCTTACCATAGCATCTTTGAGATATATGATACTACCACATCCTACCATAGCACCTAATCAATATACACACAAACATCACACCACCAAAGCACTCAACCAACACATGTATATCGAACACCACGACAAGCATTGCTTCATTTTCGATACAAACATTGCTTCATTTTTGATTACTTGAGGGTTTTTTTAAAATGTTGGTCATAGTCACACTAATAATATATATATATATATATATATATATATATATATATATATATATATATGTATATATGTGTGTGTGTATATATATATATATATATATATATATATATATATATATATATATATATATATATATATATATATATATATATATATATATATATATATATATATAATTGTTTCCATTAATTTAGATTTAGATTTATTTAGAAAGATAATGTCTTCACTTATAAATATTAATTTTTGATATATAAATTAAGTATTTTCTGAACACAACAATATATGTTAAACCCTAAAGTTAAAGGACTATTATAGGAAAAAATTCTACTTCACAGTTGTGTACCGAGAATTGAATTCCAAAGCAAAACCATTGATTAGGCTTGAGAAAACCCTACCATCTCATGGAAACGTTCTTGGGTAAGTATAAATATTGATCGAGAACAATTTATATTTTAATATTCTGTATTTCAATAAATGTCATTTAATATTTTCATATTCTACTATAAATGATTTGCAAGTTTTCTGTTTTAGTGACATATTGACTGATTCTGATCCAATTGAACATGCAGAAATTATTGGGATTGCAGCAATGTTTCTCATAGGTCTGTTTTTCATAGGTGTGGTTTGTTTAATGTTGCATATTCATGCAATGGGTTTACTTCCTCTTGAAGCTTCAATTCTGATGTCTTTGCCTGTTATGGTTTTCAAACCAGAAGAATTTAAAGATGGTTTGGAATGTACTATTTGTATTTGTGAGGTTGTTGAAGGAGAAAAAGTTAGAGTTTTACCAAAATGTAATCATGGGTTTCATTTAGATTGTATTGATAAGTGGTTTCAATGTAGGTCTACTTGTCCTCTTTGTAGGAATATACTTTCCAATGGTATTTATCAATTTGATAGCTTTGTCACAAGGTGAAAATTTGAGTCCTATTAATGGTTTAGGGTATTCAAATGTTCTAACAAGTGATTTGGTTTTGGATAATTTTGAAACTCAAACAAAGTTAATTCTTTTGGTGAAGGAAGTTCTAACAAGTAACAAGAACAACCTTGTATAACATTATCATCATCTTCTTTAGCTAGTTATAATACAATGTTGGTGATTGATATATACCAAGGTGATTTTGGTCCTTTCTCTTTGTTACTTTCTATGATAGTTGTGTTGAAGTTGAAAATGAGATGAAATCACCACTGTCAATAAGATTGAGGTTATTTAAGAAGTTAACTCCTTCTAGTCCAAGTTTTAGGGATGTGTTGATATTAAATCAGTTTTTGTTAGTCTTAGTTTATTGAAAATGTGTTTTTTTAAATTATTTTTTTTGGTAAAATAGTTTAATATTTGGTTTATAAAATTTATTTTAATACTTTGGATTATGATCTTGTTCAAGATGGTCTCAATGAGAGTCTATGTAATAAGTTGAGGCAATAATGCCTATTCATTTAGCTAATGAGAGTCTCTTTGTAAATAGCTCAAAGTTAGGTCCGAAGGATAAAGAGTTCCAGATTAATCCAAAGAAATTTGATTGTCATCGATGACGCGAATCCAAACATAAATAGGGGTAAAATGTGATATTCATACTTTTAAGAAAAATTGATTTAAAAAATTTGTTTGATTAAAATGCGATTATGTTAGAAAGAAAAGATGAAGCAGCGAAATAAATTTTGTTTGAGATTTTCATTAAAATAAATTTTGAGCTTTTAATAGGATGAGTCCAAAAACCTTTCACAAGAATTTGAACTTTTGCGCATAATCAACCCCACAACCTTCCATAAACAAATACATCTTTAATACGTGTTCAGCTCAAAATCTTCACTGAAAGTTTTTTTAAGTTTAACTTGCAACCTTCAGATCTTTTATCACAAGAGAACAATACTTTTGAATAATCATTTTTAGCATGACATCAATATCACAATCCTCTGGAAAAAAATATTTTATTCTCTTATCACAACTATAGTGAAAAAAGCAAATTTATATAAGAAATATGAGAATGAAATGAATAAGAGTTTGTATTCACAAAATTGGTGTGTTTCGAAATGAGGAGAAATCTTATTTATATAAGAAAAAAGTTTGCTAAAAAAAGAAAACAATGCATGGGTCATTGTAATGAGTTAATCGATTAAATCCATGAATTAATTGATTAGTCGGTCTAAATTAGAAAGTTTGAAAAATTATTTTAACCTAATTAACTATTAACCTCCATAATCAATTAGGAGTTGTTACACTGTAATTCTAATTTATTAGAAGACCATTTTAACCGATTATATAGTGTATAATATATTCCTAATTGATTAAACAAGTTTTCAATTAATCAAGCACTTGCTTGGATTAGTTTTCTAAGATTTTAACAAAAGAGATGAGGTTTAAAACCTTTTTCTTTTTGCATCGTCATAGTATCTAAAGGTTTAACCTCCATAGCAATGTGAATTTTCACACTTTTCACACCTTCAAGCGTTCAAACTTCAAGATCATAACTTTAAATCTTTGAGTTCCTTTGCTTGATTCACCAATTACTAGCATTTTGATTGAAAATTGATTTCTTTGACTGGTGAGGCTTGAGACATTTTTTTATTTAATTTGTTGTCATCCTGAAGAATCATTTGAAGATCCATCATGATCAAATATCACTAACACTTAATAGTTTCTACCAATATAATTGAAATTTTTTATTATCAAAATCAAATAACCGATGTGTTATATGTATTGTACCTGCACAACACGTAGAACCACAACCATGTCTCAAATGGAGTGTTGAAGGTTAATCTAGTAAATTTGGTGTGTCATTACAACTTCGACCTAAATTAATAGTGAAAGAACAATTATGGGAGTTGCACTTGATGAAACACTTAGATATGCGTCTTGGCTGAAGATTAATGAAACAGATGCAAAAGTAGTTTGTCACAAATGGTATGGATAATGTCTACTTAAGATTTTAATGATGACAATTAAACATGAATGAATAAATGGTAAGCATCATCAGTCAAGAAGCAAGCATAAATCAAAGTATTAAAGTTCCAGTTGAAAGAGTTAATCAAATTTAAATCAATAAGGATGTGAAGTTGTGAAAGTTCGCCTAGTTTTGTGATTATTGTTATATCTTATAGTTTGATTAGTAATTACTTAATTGAAAATAAAGCATGAGTAATTCTAGTAGTAATAAGGACATTTACACACATACACACACGTACGTGCATATACACACGCATAAAACATTTAAAACTTCTCAACTTTTTATTAAATATTTTTAAAATTATTGGCAAGTACTTGATCAATTAAAATAATTCAATTCAATTAGGAAACCAAAACTCAATTGTCTAATCGATTTGACCTTCAATCTAATCAATTAAAGCAAGAGTTATGAATGCTAATTGATTATATAGACTTACTTAAGGTTTTAACGATGACAATTAAACATGAATAAATAAATCATAAGCATCATCATCAGTCAAGAAGCGAGCACAACTCAAAGTATTAAAGTTCCAGCTGAAAGAGTTAATCAAATTTAAATCAATAAGGATGTGAGGTTGTGAAGTTGTGAAAGCTCGACTGATTATGTAATTATTGTTATATCTTATAGTTTGATCAGTTAATTACTTAATTGTAAATAAAGTATGAGTAATTCTAGTAGTAATAAGGAAATTCACACACATACACACATGTACGTGCATATACACACACATAAAACATTTAAAACTTCTCAAATTTTTATTAAATATTTTTAAAATCATTCCAGGCAGGTACTAAATCAATTAAAAAAATGTAATTCAATTAAGAAATCAAAACTCAATTGTCTAATCGATTCGACCTTCAATCTAATCGATTAAAGCAATAGTTATGTCTGCTAATTGATTATATAGACTTACTAATCAATTAAGTGATGTCACATATTAGGGCTTCTTTTTATGGGTTAACCTAATAGATTAGGTCTGTATTATAATCCATAAGGAAGGGACAAAGTCCATGGATTGTTTACTTTTTAGCTAAGTTTTTTTCTTATATAAAGGCGATTTTTTCCCGCTTCTCAACACGCCGATTTTCTAAGTTATCAAATTTTCTATCTCTCATATTCTCATTTTTTTCATAAGTTTTATTCACATGTCATTGACCTAGTGTAGAAAGAGTGAAAAGTTCCATATGAAAGTTGTGGTGTCTTTTTTTTGTGTTAAATTTGTTTATTCAAAAGCGACGTTATCTTATGATATTGTAATAGGTTTGAAGATTTCAAGCAAACCCTATAAAAAGCTTGGGTTAAGGTTGTTGAAGTAAAATTATGTCAAAACTCAAATTGTTCGTGTAAAGTTGTCAGGTTGGTCTTGTATAAAAGCTCAAGTTGTTTAAGGTTGTTGGGTTGATCTCGTGTAAAAGCTCAAGTTATTTTTAGTTAAAATCTTAAGAGGAAACTAAATTAGGTCATGTCGTTTAAGATCGAACCAATATAATCCCAAGTGGGATATTTCATACCATGTCTCTTTATATTTCTATCATTTATCTTTTCTTATGTTTATTCTCTATTAATCTCTTCTTTAATATAAATTATTTTAAAAGAATCACTTTTATGAAGAAAAATAATTAAAATTCAGATATCACATTTTACCCCCCCCCCCCCCTCTTGCGTTTGGAGTCCTTTGTTCAACAATGGTGTCATGTGATGTGCATATAGAACTATGATTTTCCAAGCCCACCAAATTCCTACTCCAAGGGAATTATGACAAGTACCATGGATCTCTTTTTTTATTCAAACATTTCCATCTAAAATCGAGAAAAAAATCTAGATATTTATACCTAAGGTAAAATCAATGTTTTCTAGAGTCCTTGCAATTACGAACACAATGAAAGAAATACTTTTATTGTAGGTCACATATGGAGCACATAGAAGAGAGGAACATGTTGCATCTATGAAGCAAAGAGAGTAGAAACAGAGCTGTGACAAGCTAGTCAAAAAAGAAACTTTATTTTTTTATGGTAGATGGAGTTCCCATATTCAATTCCTGGATTGAGGTTATGTGTGAGGATCAAGTAAATCTTCTTTGTTGCAAATGATCCAAGCGTATCCACTATTATTAATGTAAGTACGTACCACTTATGTCCGGCGACCAAATGAAGACATTTTTTAAGGTTAAAACTAAGACTTTTGTTGGTGAGTTTCGGGATGATGTAATGAGGAAATTGAATATACAGATGAATGATGTGTGACAGTATTGTATAAAAAAATATTTAACAGGTAGGGTTAAGGTCATGAAGGTGTATGTACTCAACAAGATTTTCTAAGGGACTAAGTAAAGTACAATAGGTGTACCATAAAGAAAAAGAGATAATGCGTTCATCATACTTGTTGCACACCCCCGTATCTTTCTCAGAAATAAGCACTCCCCAATCAAATTTCGATATAAATCACCCTCAAAGATGAAAGCCGAAGTTGAGTCAACCGTTTTCGAATTCACCCATGCTGAATAAATATCCGATTTACCTTACGACACGTGGTAAATGGAACGTCCATTCTAAAGAGAACTGTTAACACAAAAAGGGGAAGTAGGAAGAATTTGTACTATGATCTAATGCACTAGTAACAGAAGTTCAAACGATAGAAATATTCAAAACTCACTACCTGGAAAATCCTAAAAAAGGTGAAAGCAGGTTTTATCTTTTAAAAAAAAAAATTTATGTATCAAGTACTAAGGAGTGAAGATCGCGTACAAACTTAGCCAAAAAAACTAAAACAGAAAAACAAAATAAGAAAGACATGAAGAAGAAACCTAATACTTTAGAGATCCTTATGTGTCTCAACCACTTATAGAACTCTTCGATCCTCCACACACTATCAATAGTCAAGGTTTCAACATAAGTTAAGTCAAATACTTAAGTTCTTGAGATAAAATATCATGACCAACTAGCATAAGGACACGAGTCACGTGTTCCTTGTAAAACATTATCTATTATAAGAAAAGCATTTTTTACACCTATTCAAAGCTCTTCGTCTCCTGAGACCACAAAAGTATAAATATATTTATTTTTGTTTTAAGTATATATACCGTAAAAAATTTATGATTAGATCTTTGAATTACTTTTTTAATTAATTCTCTAAATTTTTCAATAATTTGCAATAAATTAATGAACTTATTGAATTTGAAGACCAAATTACAATTATTTAAATGTTTAAAAAACTACTTAAAAATATTTAAAAGTTTAGAAGAGGCTTGATTATAAATTATTTAAAAATTCAAAGCCGTAATTAAAAACACTTGTTTAAAGATCTAATTAAATATTTTTGACAAATTATGAGACTTAAATTTAGTTATGGAATCTATTTTTATAAAATGAAAAAAGAAATCAAGTAAATGGTCACAACATCAACTTGAATTAACATGACATGAAGAATGCAGTCCATAGCAACGCGGCGTGTTAATGTTTACCAACCAAGACTAGAAGACAAGCTTCAACAGTTTAAGAGTGTAAACATAACATGACAAGTATCAATACCAAGAAACTGGCAAAACATAGACACAAGGAGTAAAATCATATCTTTAACACACCCTCCATGTCCAATATTTCCTATACAAATCCTGTTAGATATGACATAACCTAAGCAGAGCACAAAGAACAAGCAGTTGCATGAAAGTCTTTTATGGATATCCTTTATACCCATACAAGTTTCACAGCTGAAGTAAAGGTAATGCCATAACAACCCCAAAGATGGAGAAGAGTAATAACATCATCCATGTTGGAAATGCCTGTTTTTTGTTTCTCCTCATGTCCTTCAATCCCTCTACCCTTTTCATGTCTTCTCCTGCGGAGTCTGAATTCCTTTCTGAAACAGAATTTGAACTTTTATCTTGACGAGCGTCTGATGATACCCGCTGCTCAGAAGCAGTTTGCTCAGAAAGCTGCTGCTGTTCGTACTTCTCCACGTACTCTGGGAACATTTTCCTGAATGTTGCACTGCATGAAAACAACAGCAATTACTTATGGAATGCAGATCACAGAGACCTTGCTCAATTGAATCATGAAGAGCTGTTGCAAAATACTTACTTCTTGCAATTGAAAGAGAGTGAAGATTTTGCAAGACGCTGCTTCTCGGCAGTAGTGGTGTTTACACTGCCTGTGGTTGGACTGGTGTCCATCTGCAAAAGTTAAGTCTGTCATATATCAAAAGCTCTAAAGTATTTGCTGTAAATTATTACCGACTGCATAACATTTGTTATTCCAAAAGAGGCAATGCAAGACGGATAAAGTGGTAATATCTTCTGAGCAAACAATTGATATACTAGAAGGAAGAAATCAGACTTTAACTAGAATATGAAGAAACCATAACATACCATAAATGAAAGAAGCCCGGTAAGTATGCTGCATTCATAAAATGGAAACATCAGAATAAGACTATAAATTAATAATCAACAACTAGTGTTATTCACAGATATCAATATCTTGAGGAAAATAATACAACCAAATTTCAAAGTCAAAGAAAAAATAAAACACAATAGGGAGTAAACCACATGAAAGAACTGCAAAATGTGCACACTCTGACCTTGATACAGACCACATTGGGTTCCAACTTTCAGGATGAACTGCAATATCAGAAAAACTTACCTGTATCAATTTGTGTAACTAATAAAAATAAAAAGTGATCTGTCTCCCGATGTATTAAAGAACTTACAATCGCTCATAGATAAACAGATCTTTTTCTGTGTCATGAACCTCCCATTGGGTGTTGTCATGCTACATTGTAGAAAGTATGAACTTGGTTATAGTAGACCAAATAAATGAAATTTAGAATGGTCAAGCATATAACAGCAATAGAGCACCTGATTCCAGGAGGTTTATATGGATATTCTGGAGGAAACTTGATTTTCCCATAGTAAAAACCACCTAAAAATGACCAAAAAATCACAAACATTATATTAATTGAGATAGTAATAAAATGGGTGTTGAGACACGCAAAATCAAACCAAGTTATGGCTGAAACAAAATGTCAATCTGCAATAATCATAATTTGTTAAACCTGAGAAAGGTGTTCCCTCGCTTCCTTCCAATACGTAGTCTGAGACATAAACATTTAATAAGATCAGCATCAAGTTTCAACCACTCCCTACCAAATAAATTAGAATTAAGTTGCTGACAACACAATACAATATTTTCCTTTCTTGCTAATAATGTAGCAGTATTAAGGAAAGAGCGCTTAGGAGCAAAAGTAAGGTTAATGCTTTGTGATCAGGTGGTCACAAGTGCTACAACATTGAGAAGATAAATACAGGCACCAAAGAATCAACAAATTCATTTTCCCCTTTTTCGAAATTAGAGCTCCACATAAAGCCATATATGAAATGTAAGTGTGAAACAAACTTACGCCACTCAAGAATATCACTTGGTGAAGGACGGGCCACGATATGGGAAACTGGCTCCTGCCAATACAAAAACAAAATCAATTATTATCCAGTTGACATATTCTTTAAATGCCATGATATAGGCAGTTGATACACATTGTAGGATAATCAATCATGAAAACATTACTCAGAAACTATAGTATAGACACTTTGGGCTGTATTAAGAGGAGAAAGGCAAAGTATAGAGGAAGATATGTTCCCTGTCATTTATGCTATAAATATTTTATCAGCCACAACATCAAATTATCAACCTTAGATGTTTGCACAAATACACACAAAAAGAGAGGAGACAGACCAGTGATAACAGTATAAACATATCTATATAGCTGTACAACAAAATAGTAAGCTTTGGAACTGTGAATAAAAATAAATAGCTAAACACAATGTTAGTATAAAAAACAAAGGATACTATACTTACTTTACAAAGGGCTCTATACTCCTTCTGAAGACGCTTGATACATGCTTTATCCGCCATTCAACTAATTCAGAGCAGTATAGACAGGGATAGCACTATATTCTGTTTCTTTATTCTCAAAAGAAATTTCCTTCTGATCATTGATTAAGAGCATATACATCAATAAATTGAAAATAGAATTAAGAATTTAGGATGTCATAAACAATAAGCAACATTACAAAACAAGTATCATAACAAGAAAAAATGGGGTAAGAGTAAACTATAGAAGATGTGTAGATACGCATATATGCACAAGCATGTGCATAAACACAATGTAAACTGCTGTCATTTTAATTTTCTGATCCGCAGTATTATTTAGTATTCAAGAAATGATACAAAAGGAAACATAAAATAGGGAGGTAATAATAAGCAACCTCCGTATATTATTATAAAATGACAACAAGAAGCAACTTCTCTGCAAACAAATAACTACCCTAAAATATTTGAGTAACCACAATTCAAATATCTCCATAAGCCTATACTAATAAATAATAATAGTATCATTCACATCCATCAAATTTATCATGTCCATACGTGTTATTCACCCCTCTACTGTTCGAGCTTCAAAATTTCACAATTTAGAACTACATCATCAACAATTTCCCATCATCATCTTAGTAGGAATAGAATTGTATCCATATTTCTCCAGAGACCAACCAAGTTAAAGAAAGAAAACTTCCTATGTAAGATTCCTAAAGCATCTAGAAAACTTACATATGATAACTATCACTGCAGACTACTCTTGTAAATCCAGTGAAAAACCACTAGAACACATACATCATAACCAACAAAACTCACCAATCCAAATTCTTCATCTCTTAAATCATACTTACCTATATTGATCATCACCAAAATCTTACTAAACAAAACCTTTTCCCAGTCTAAGCAAATATTTTATGTTCTTAATCACATCGACAATGCATTTCTAAAAAATTAGGGTAAACAAAAAATTGGGGGTGGAGAAAAGTAAATTGATTCTCGGTAAACACAATTCTCATCATTACCACGGCGAATCCCAAAATCAATAATTACCAATTAAAATCAAAAATAAAAAATTTACACAACCAAATAACAAAAATCAAGCCTTGATCAAACAAAAAACCTAAAACCAAAAGATCCTAAAGGCGAGCTCAATTAATCGAATTCGATTTCGACACAGAACGATAACAACAAGAAATTGATCGAAATTAACCTGAGATCCGATTCCGCGAAGAAAAAAATTGGTGGCAAAATCGATTATTTCCGCGTAAATAATTTTGCCCCTTTTAGGAAACAGAAAGAGCGAAAAGAAGTTCCAAAACGGCGGCGTTGAATATATAGAAATGAAAGAAAGAGAAAGAGAGAGTAGAGTGAGTTTAAAACTGCGTTTTCATTTTTGTAAGGAAAAAAGTGATTATAGATCTTCGCTGTTATACACCGCCAAACAACACACTTTCCCAAACAAAGCGTAACCTGATATTTTCTATTTGACTGTTTTAACCCTGTTTGTAACCATATGTTGGTCTTGCGGGTATGGGTGTGTATGTAATTATGGACAGGTGTAGTTTTGATTCGTGTCGACGTGTTAATTTTGTCATCAAGTGACTTTGGTTGGTCCAATGTTTGATTTTTTGTTGGGGGATGACAAACAAGTATTTATTTCAAAGGAAAGTAGAAATAAATTTGTTGGAAAGTATACAAGGAAAAAACTATTTTTTATTTGAACTTTTTCCTACAAATTAACTTTATAGTAATAGTTATTCATTCATGGTTAGGGGTGGAAATAGGTCAGGAGGGGTCTACAGACTGGCCTATAAAGGTTCAGGTCAGGTCACATATTTTTTATAAATAGAAAAGGCCTAGGCTTTTTTATTAGCCTATTTAGTTAAAAAGGTTAGGCCTCGGGTCCAAAAAAAACCTTTTAAGTCTATCAGGCAGGCCTATTTAAATAAATATGAATAATTTTGTTATTATCATTATGTTATGTGTTGTACTTTGAATTAAAATAACTAAATAAAATTCAATTTTCAAAACACCTGATGAACATTGTTTTCATAAGTTATTTTAAACAAATAGTCTCCCAGAACTTATGCTAATAGGTAAGTTAAAATAAGTCAATGCAAATAAATTTTTAGTCTCTTGGTATTTTAGTTAGTTAGTCTATTTGAACATTATTTTAGCTAGTATGTCAAAACAAATAGGCTTTTATGTAGGCTAACAGGCTAACTAGGCCTTCGAAAAGGCTAGACTCAGGCCTAAAATTAAGCCTACGACAGGCCACAGGTCAGGCTTAGGCTTCAATTTTTTTGACAGGCCAGGCCTAGGCTTGGCAAAGCCTAACTCGGCCCAGCCTATTTCCACCCCTATTCATGGTACAGTAATGAAAATCAAATCGAACTGAATTAAATAATAATAATTTATTTGAATTAAATTGAATTGTTTTAATTTATTAAATTACATTGAATTAAAATATAGATAAGATCAAATGACTTGCCAAAGTTAAAATGATATTTCCGATTATAATTGACATTTTCGTGGACGACATAATGAAGTGTCTGAAACATCTAGAGTCATCCGTTAGTTCCTAGATTTTCATGTTTTGAAGTACTGTTTATGTTTATTGTTTGTCATATGATGTTTGTTAACTATGTTTGTTTGTTATTGATGTTATTGTATTTTCTTTACCTAATCGAAACATGTACTAGCAGGAAAGATTGTACAATAAAAAAGATGCATGCCCAAAATATACAGATAATAAAACCATAAAAAAATAAATCGACATAGGCCCTCCACGGGCAACATCGGCCAACCTAGCTAAAATAATATGAACCTCGCCATCAGAGTCCACCAAACCTATGAGGCTATCTAAGTGAACGGCGATGAGCTGTAGGCGGCATTCCTGGTCACCTGCGGGAGGTGGAGGTGGTCGTGGTGGATCGGACGAATCTCCGGTACCTGAAAGCCCTAGAACATCAGATGTTGTGGTAGGTGGTATAACCCTAGGGTGTGGCACACTTTGGAACCATTCCAGGTGTCCATCCTCGCACTGTCTAGGCTCCTGAACCTCAATGGATGGATCAATGATCTCACAAGTGGAGCAGATGATGTGACTATAAAACCATCGATCAATGCCACCAGCTGGAGTCTATGGGACCGGACGTGTGATGCATTGTATATAACCATACTGGCGTAGACACCTCTCAGGCAAGTGTCTAGCCACATGGCTCTCTTGTCTAACATATCATGAATATAAAGTAGATACATCAAAAGTACGATGAGGGAGATGAGCTGTATACGGTGTCCAGATGACATCATCCAAGAACAGAGCATCCTGGAATGTCTTGTTTGGTCTTCCACCTCTTTGCACATGGGTCAATAGCCGCAACACGCTGAATCTTTCGCTCACTGATGTGAGGGAAGTGCTCGTAGATCCAACACTGCATAAATAAATACCATAAAATAAATACACCCAAATAATTAACACAAAACCATCTAATAAATTATAATATACCAGTAAAAAGCTTAGGTAACCAGCAAGTTGTCTGGTGTCAGGATGAAATGCAACATCAAGCGCCATGTACAGTATCGTCAATGCCGCCACTCTCCAAGCCCAACATAGGGTGTCAAGGGCGCTGAATAAACAAGGGTATCGAACATCTATATAAACTCCAGACTTGTCCAATAGATGTAGCACATACGCCCTAGCGGCAACCTGGTACCTCTCTACATCCACAAACCCCTGATAGATAGTCCTCAACATAGACATCATATGGTGAAAGCCCCGAGTCTCACCAAACTCACATAGCACATCAACCTCATAAACCTCCAAAGCATTCATAACCAAAAACGTACCGGCAAACTAGTGTGAAAAACGTACCAGCAATCGGAATCTGAATGTGAAAGAGGGCATCCACATCATCTAAACTCATCATCATCTCCCCAAATGGAAGATGGAAGGATGATGTCTTCGGGTGCCACCTCTCAACAAAAACTGATAACAAGGAGGCGTCCAACATCGTCAAGGAGCATCCAGCAAAGTCCATCAGATTAAAATCCTCAACTATCCTCCTCACTTGCTCAAGCATCAGACTCTCGGAGAAGTTCTTCAACTTCGACCCATGAGAAGCGACCTTCAACACTAGACGATCTGGTAACAAAATAATATAATTAAAACAAATTAGTATACATCAAATCGCGTGATAAACATAATAATAATTAAGCATTTAAACGAGACCAATATTACGTATGTCGCTCTTCCGTATCCTATTAGTGACATCGTCAGCGTATCCCGTCAACAGGAACCTATTAGAAGGTCTTCCAAAGAAACCTCCATCAGTGTGTACTGATGGCTCCGTAGATGCACGGGTGGTGGTGTTTGTATCCTCAACTTATTGCTTCAGAACCACAGACTCCTCAACCACCTGAACCACAAGCTCCTGAACCACCGGCTCCTTAACTACCTGCACCTGAACCACCGGTTCCTGAACCACCAACTCCTACACTATAGTGGATGCTCTAATAGTCTGGCGGCAAGGTATGCAGAACCCCGCCCCCTCCTGCTGCTCAGCCCTCCATTTTCAGTTAGAATCGGTCAGTGGAAGATGTCCAACACGTAGCTCTGAGCCCTGCGCCTCATCAGTAGCTCAAGAAATCGCACAGGCTCTATCGGTGGTCCGTCCTACTATAGAATCGTCTCTGCCTTTAGTCCTCACTGCAAAATTTAAAAATATAAGGAAAATAGCTTCTTTTTTTAAAATTGAAATACCGAAAATTTTGAAATTTCCGATTTGATAATAGGTACCAGAAATTTCAAAATTTTTTGTATGAAAAAACCGGAAATTTCACAAAATATATCGTAAATCTTACTTGTTTTCGTGAAATTTTCAGTATCGTCAGAAAATTTGAAAAATTCGATTCTTTCCGTAAATTGTTGAAAATGTGGTAAGGAAAACTGGTTGGACAATTTGGTATTTTCATAGGTTTGGGGGGTGACATGTATAATTTGGGGGGTAACATGTATAATTCTCCTACAAGACCAGGGAGATTAGTCTCTCCGATTACACTTTATACCAAAATAAAACTTAAAATTTTTTATATAAAACATGACAATTTCATTCTTCTAAGAAAAATATTTAAAATAAAATTCAAATTAACATTTCATTAACTTATAAAAAACTACCTCCAAAAATTATCTAATTAAAATTTAAAACATATTCATGATATATAAAAGAAACGGGTAATGCTAACTTGTTCCCAAAGTAGTGGCGGCAAATGGGCATGCCCGCCTCATTTAGACTCGCCCTTCAAAATCCCAGAAAAAATAGGGCGTGACCGAGCGGGCATAGTGGAGGATGCGGACCTAAAACCTATGTCCACCCTGCAAAAAAGTAAGGACGGGTGTGGAAAGACTGCGGGCACTACACCTTTTAAGCCTAAAAACGCAAACATTTATGTAAATTACCATGCCCACAAAAGCCCACGAAAAAATTGGGACGGGGCGAACACATTAGAGGGCGAGGGCCTAAATCCTTGGCCTGTTTTTGGGGGTGGCCTTTACATGTATATCAAACTAAACTGCACATGGTCTCAAATTTTAGAGCCTAAAACTTTAAAAAGTTTAATTTTTTAATATTAATAGGCATACAAAAAGTTCATTTGCTTATAAATAGGAGGCTCTCTTTCATTCAAAATCACACCAAGACAACCTTCATTCTTGCTTTCTCACTTCTCACTCTTTTCTCATATTTTCAAAATATCTCTTGGCAAGAAGAAGTGAATTCTTCAAACCAGAGCTTCTCCCTTGAAAGTGAGGATTCTAACACTTCATATGTGTTATATAGAAGTGATCCAAGTCCTTTTTCTAGGTCTGTAAGTGCAGGATCACCATATCCACTTTCAACTTGGAGCTTAAGCAAGTGGAGTTGAGTAGAAGAGTTCAGAGGGTGTCAAACCAATTTTAACACATCAACATCTTCCTTGAGGTGTAAGGAAGTTATCCAGATGCCTGCAACACCTGTGTAACACCAGGATCATTATCCTCCATTCCCATTTCAAGCTTGAGCAAGTGGAGTCGAGTAGAGAAATTCATAGTGATTCAAGGGGAATAAGCATCCCTTTAGCATCATTGAGGTACCAGGAAGCTATTGCAATCATCAAATCATTGTTCATAGTCCTTTACCATATCCTTCGACCTCCATTTTCAGAGGTAAGTTATCAAACTTTAACTCTCTTATTTATGTACATATTTTAATAAAGCTCGATTCTATCTTGTTCTGCATCATGAGAGGGTCAAAAGCCCTCAATCATCATTCATTTATTCATCATCATCATTCAATTTTGTTTTTAAGAATTAGGGTTCTTCGTTTTCGAATTAAAATTCTCAATATATACTTAGAATAAATAAATTATGAGATCACCATTGTATTCCTTGTCAAAAATTGAGTGAAATCCATGTTTGGATCATTCCATTTGGTTGAGAAATGAGCAAGTTAGAAAATCAAATTCTTGAGAGCTCGAGGTTGAAGATGAAGATGGTGGCAGCATTTTTGAATTCCTGGGGTTTATTTAAAATATAATGAATTCATTGCATATGACTAACAAGCCACGCGCATGGTTCAGTTGGTTACTCTTTTGCTTTGGTAACCCCAAGAGCGCAGCTTCAAACCTTGGTGAGACCAAGTCTTTCTTTTTACCACTTTTTGCCTTCATTTTTTTTACCAACTTCACTTAATTATTTAACCCATCAAAATTAATCATTTTCAAAAAAATGTTTCAACTCCCGATTTAACAGACGATCAAGGTTTCTACAACACCGACGGGAGCTCAATCGTATTGCTCATATTGACGATTTCTCCACCGACACAAATAGCACTGTGGCATTAAACTCGATAGTCATTTCGATTATTAGCTCTAAATTTATGTCTAGAGTTTAGAAACTAATAAATATCATTCCTAATCAAGATTCGCGTGTCTATTTCTACAACAACATAAACTCAAAGCATTTAACCAAAAAGATCAAGAACAACACCAATAATGATTTGTAAAGTAAATACATATATGATCCCAAGATCAATAAATATACATACAAGATGAGAAAAATATACAAACAAGACACTTATCAAACTCTACCCAGCTTGAAATCCAAAAGTATCGATATGTCCTAAAACAAGGCCAAACACTCAAATTGCAAAAAATAGAAATCCAAAGAATCAAGAATCGACGAAGTTTAGAAAATGTAACAATTGTACAGTTCAAACTAAAACGTACGAAGAAAGTAAAACCTTACCACAATCCTACAACGAAAACATGAAAATGAAACAAATCATAAATACAAACATCATACAAAAAGAAACCGGCATGGAAAACAACAACTCTGTAAAAAATCCTATGGTTCCAGGAACAAGATTATCGAAGGAAGAAACGGGCGCTGGAGTAGACACTGCAATGTTCAAACAAGTTGTTGAGAGCCTTATGTATTTAACTATAACTTAACCAGATTTGTTATTCGGAGTAAGTTTGATTAGTAGGTTCATGGCAAATCCAAAGTTGTCACATTAGCTAGCAACAACAAGAATTTTTAAAATACTTGAAAGGAACTACTGAGCATGGTATTTTCTCCAAGAGGAGATAAGGAAACACATGTTTGATGGCTTATACGGATAGTAATTATGCTGGAGATTTGGACGATCGAAGAAGCACTTATGGGTTTGTTTTCTTGATAAGTTATGGAGTTGTCTCATGGTCTTCCAAAAATAAACCGGCAGTGAGTTTATCAACCACAGAAGTTGAATATATTGCTGCAGCACTATCTGCCTGTCAATGTATTTGGCTTAGGACGATTCTGGAGCAGCTTGGAGCGGAAGAAAAAAAAGGAACTGAGATTCTTTGTGACCACAGTTCTAATATTCGTTTGTCCAAAAACCTTGTCTCTCATTAAAGGAGCAAACACATTGGAGTTAGATTTTATTTTCTCAAGGACTTGGTGAATGAAGGAACTGAGAATTTAAATTTTTGCTGCTCAGAGGAACAAGTTACAAATACAATGACAAAACCATTAAAGCTGAAACTGTTTGAGAAATTTCATGATATGCTTGGAATGACGGATGTTGTTGAAGTAAGCACAAGCATTAGCTTAAGGGAGGGATTGTTGGTTAAGTTAATTTGTTTACTTGTTATTGGTCAAAGTTTGTTTTGTTTAAGTGTTATTAGTTCAAGTTTGTTAAATACTCCCTCCATTCCTATAAGACTAGTTAAAAGTCACTGAATTCTTTAATTTATACAAAAATTAGTTAAGCATTTCCAACGTTATCCTTTGTTAATTTTTTTAAAAAAGAATATTATAATTATGAGTCAGCTCTAACAATAATGACTAATTACTGCATTAGTCGGTGGTCTTTACAACACCACAATTAGCTTAGAAATGAAGCATCCATTTGGTACTCTACTTATCCTTAGAGAAAATGAAGGACTATAAAATAACTAATAGAAGAAAGAAAATAAAATTTGTTTCTTTTATAGATAATTTGATCTATTCTAATTTAGTATCAAACCTACTACCAATAAAGTGGTTATTCCACTCATTAGCTTAGAAATTTGTAACTAATACTCCAGTAAATGTTCTTAAGACAACAAATAATAATTAACGATTATGAATAATAAATGTGATAAAATTTGTTTATATTAGAGAAAAAAAAATGTAATTTTTCCCTTATAAACAAGAATAAAGGGAGTAAATCTTAATATTCTAGAAAGTCCTATTATTTAAGATTTGCTTGACTTTTACTGTTTATTTCATTTTGTCGATTTAAAAAACAAAAATGATCTCAGATGAAATAATAATATATTTGACCTTTCCATTTATTGAGTGCGTTCTCAAAATTATTTTAACAAATTTTCCTAAAAATAATTAGTTATAATAAATAAAAAATGATGATTTTTTTCTATTATTTTGAGTTTATTAGTGATTAATTAGAAAATAGTTTTTGATTGGGTGAAGTCAGTCACATCTTGGACGGTGATAGAAATTTCTATCAGTGACAAGTACCACTACAAATATATGTAAACTTGCTGATACATTGCATAATAGATCAAACCTTAGAAGAAAATAGAAAGAAAAAAAATCCACATACAATTTGAGGAAGCTGGTACTCTGAAAACCAGTTATAAACGATACAAACAAGTGAAAAGTAGTAACATTAGATTAGATAGTATGGGTGACAACTGACAAGTACTACTGTGTAAGGGAGTTTATACAGTTGCTAAGGGAGTGACAAGTACTACTGACTGTATGAGCGTTTGGCCAAATAAACTTGCATCTACAACACTTTCCAAGGCAAAATAAACTTGCATCTACAACACTTTCCAAGGCAAAACAGAAGCTCCGAATTGGAGTGTTAAAGAAACGCTTGTAAACATAGAAGCAACATGTGCTAATACAATTTACGGTAAATGTAAAAACCGCATACAATCCATTCAACAACGTAGACTGCTATATTTGGTACCCTGTAATCCTTTTTCCCGTAGCATCCTGCCGCTACCACTGAAATTATCATGATTACTAAGAGATTTAGGCTATACTGAATGCGGGCCTTTTTCACTATCTTCTGAGTGAATAAGGAATAAAAGGAGAACAAAAAGACCGCATTAACGAGTACGCCAAAGACTAAAACGAATCTAAGGAATTCCATTAGAATGGTCGTTTCCTTGTGAATAAAAGTGATAAAGGCACCAAGAGAGAGGAAATAGGTAGCATATAACGTTGTGAACTCCACTGAAAATTTCAACATTTTCCTATCATCGCCGGCAGCTGTGTCGTCTCCGCCTCCTCCCCCTCCCTTTTCTTTTCCGGCAGGTGTCTCTCCGCCTTTCTTAAAATACTTCGCATAATACTTTTTTAAAGCAACAGAAAATTTTAAAAGTTTACCATTGTGTTCGGGATCTGTGTTATCGTTGCCTCCGCCCTTTTTTTCTCCGACCGGTATCTTTTCTCCTTCTTGATTTTCTCCGGCCGGTATCTTTTCTGCTTCTTGATTGTCTCCGGCAGGCTTTTGATAAGAGCCTGCAATGATCCTGGTTAAAGATTTCAGCGCGGAGGTAAAACAAACGTAACCACCGACGTGGCGTCCTAAAAAGCTGTCTCCGCCTCCTCCCTTTTCTTCTCCGGCTCCTCCCTTTTCTTCTCCGGTAGGTGTCTCTCCGACGCTTGTTATTGATGCCTTGATTCCACCATCGGCGTGATCAGTTTTGGTATTCTTGAAAGTAAGTATCTCCCAAAAGGATCTTGAGGAGTCGCCGGTGGAGCTTTTCTTTGATTTCTGATTCTTGAAGAGGGACGATGATTCAGTCATTGTCGAGATGCTCGAGGGTTTTGGGAGGGAACGTTATTAGAATTGAATATAGTAATATTTTTTTGGAATGAATGGATAAAATAAAATGTAAATTAGTGAAAGTTATTTATAGAAAAAAATGGTTAACCGTTAACCCCTTTCAATTTCTCGTTCCGGTGAACCGGTGGTTGTTCATTTACATATTATTTTATATTTTGTTTTCGATTGAATAACATAATTTTAATTCAATAAACAACAATATTTTGTTTCTATTCTACATTTATCGTTAATATTATTTAGTTTTCGATTATATAAAAGATATTTTATCCAGATAGGGGATAAAGTGATAAACTAACTTGCCAACTCGTGTTTAGGATATATTAGAAATAAAATTATATATTTTTTATATTAGTTAATATTTAATTTTTATTAGTATATAAAATTATTTTATAGATTATAAATAATTTTATTAAAAAATCAATATTAAATTGAAATTCAGTAAATAATAAATAATTATATTTGAATAACTTTAGACATAAAATAGTAATTAATCCAGAAGATAGTAGAATAAAAAAACAAAGTAAATTAATATCTAATGAGTCATAATCATATCGTAGTGAAAAGAGTAAGAATTAAATTGCATTATTAGTTCATCACCGTAAAAAAAAATCAAAAAACCATCGCCTAGATAAAAATATTAAATCAATGAATTAATTATAAGAGAAAATGGGTGATGCACAGTGTTAAAAAATTTTAAAAGCGCCAAGTCAAACTGTAAATTTTAAATTACTGATATGATATGACAGAATAAAATATTTCTATTGGATGACAGTGTACAGATTTTTTACTCTAATTATAAAATAAAATGATACAAACTTTAATCTAATATTTTTTTTTGAATCAAAAGATATACTTTATTGATAGATTCAAAAACATTACAGCTCAAGCGATCGAGAAATGATCTAGTAAATCAAATGGACTTAGGAACTAAATAAGATCCTATGGCAAGAGGAGGTCACTGTGTTTATCGTGAAAATGGATAAACAAGCACTAGTCTTTCAAAATTACTAAACCTTTTGGTTACTCACGGGATCGACTAGATTGATCCTAGAACATTTGCTTTGTGTAAAATGTTTCGTTTGTGATAAAGAGTACTTCAACACAAACCATGTTCATGTTTCTAAAAATTGTTTGGTTTACGTGAAATTATAAAGTAACGTAATGACTTGTAAAAAAGAAGTAAAGTAAAGGCAATTGTAACATAAACTACAATAATGTAAATGGCAAGAACTTAGAGATTATGGAAAAGGGAAAATTATCAAACAGTAAAAAGAATGTAAAAGTGGTGTATATATACGTACATTCTCAGAATTACTTGTTTCTCACGCACAGATACTTTGAGTGAATCTTATGAGTTTTTGAAAAAAATGAACACCCGAATCTAAGATTCTAAGACACTAAGACTCCTCTATATACTAATTCGAAATAACCGTCTGCAACAGTCATTCGATCAGAGCATGCCACGTCGTGCTCTACATGCTCTTCCTTTGCCCTGAAGCTCCACGTGTTTCCAAATGCTACGGATCATGACAAATAACGGTTACGCCTTTGCTCCAACTCAACTTCTTCGTCAAAGCTATCCTCTTCGTCGAACTAAATAATCAACTTTAGAAAATATTTCTAAATTCACGTCCAACATCCTCCTATAAAAGATGACTTTCGACAGATATCACAAAAGTCACGCCAAAACTGTGTCGAAGGATTCCAATCTATTTTCTGATCCTTCTAATTTCTTCAACAATAAGGTGGTGTCGAAATCACCAGCTAACAAATTGCTCCTCGAAATGTCATTTTCGACGCAACGAAGAAAAAGGAATTTCTTTGACCATAACATTCGACACCACAAAAACTCTTCAATTCAAGTGACGTCATTGACATCATGACATTTTCCTCCAAAACGTCCTATCGGACCTTGCACGCAGACTTGCTGCAATCATGATACTCTTAGGAACTAGGAGACTGTGGGTAGCTCATAACTACTACGAGCTGCTGGCAAATCAGACATTGGAAACGCGTCCCACTCACCAAATCCTTTCCCTCAAAAACTGACGAAATGGCTCATTTCTAGTGTCTATAAATACACATTTTCTTTTCCATTTCACCGCTTGCTTCTCTCTCAAATTTTTTTGCATATCCATCTTCTTCCTTTCTTCATCTTCATCACTCTCCTAAACAAACTTACAGCTCCCATGGCCACTTCTTCCAACGCAGCCACCAAAAAAGCTCAAGAAACCAAGAAAAATATTAGTTTGTCGTTGGTTCACAAGATATTAGGCCCTAAAGTTGTTGAAATCAACAATATATTCTGAAAATGGCTCACAAGTTATTACGCATGCAATGATGGGTCCTGTACATATTTAGAGTGTTTAGGTCGATGGGTCAAGCTGGTATTTGAAGAGAAGGATAAGTACGAGACAAGATGGATAGAAAGATATGATTAGCCTTAAAAAGACTATTAAACTAGCTCGGCAAGAATCCACAACCCAGTGTGAGTTCTCAACCCGGTTTAGGTCCCTAGCCGATTCAGGCAGTTTCTACAGGTCGGAAGGCATCATTGCGAATGTGCTCGGAGTTGTTCTGATGTAGTTGCCTGTAACCGTCGCCCTCGTAAAGGGACTCCTCCATTATAGAAGTTACAGTCCTTTAAAGACCAGACGGTGGGAGTTATTGTAGTTCACCCATTATGGAGGGAATCTAAAGTTCCTCCATTTATGATGGTGATTATTGCTCCAGCAGCTATAAATAGGGCTCCCAACCGAGGAATAAGCAAGATACATATATCTTGAGCTTGCATCACTTGCACTGCTCAAATCCCTAAAGCTAAACACTCACAAACTTTTGTGTGACCTCGCCAGAATCTTCTTCCGGGAAGTAATCAAAAGTGTTCTGCAGGAATATTTGGCGCCCACCGTGGGGCCTAGGTAAAACTTTCCCATGCCACATATTCTTCACACATACACACCGAATGAGACACCAGACATCCACCATAGATGAAACTTCACTGTCTAGTGTCGTCCGCTTGCTAACCATGGCTGAAGCTTTAAAACTACAAAACGGCTCACTATAAGGCTTTGTACAATTCTTACATTCTTAAATACCCAAGGAGAGCGGTTTCGCACATGGATCATCTTAATTCAAACCACTATCAAACTTCGTATGGGCGGAAGGGATTCCAGAAAAATTTCAACTCCTCTTTTACCCATTTTCGACGGCTCAACAGACCCTGGGCAGCATATCAGGGCCATAGATAATTAGGCCGTCGCACCTGGGGCTACAAATACCCTTAAATGCATTTTGATGTTAGGTACTTTCAAAGGCGAGGAGTTAGATTGGTACATGGTCCTCCCGAGGGCCTCCATCTCAGGATACCGCAACCTGATTTGGAAGTTGGTTCCGTCATTTCTAATAGGCAATCATTAGGGAAAGCCTATTACTATAATCCAAACCGATATAGGGTATTCACTACCCTAACCTTTTTAGGGTATTCACTACCTTAAACCCTTACAAGGTATTTTCTTTTGCCTATTTGTCCCAAAAATGGTATACGATATTCACTATCCTAGCCTGTATAGGCGTTCGTTTTTCTGTCGTATTCCCTAGCCTGTAGAATTTTCCTCCTTTATACCACAATCCCTAGCCTGTAGGGGTTTCCCTTTCTATGTCATAATCCCTATCCTGTATGGGTTCTTTTTCATATGATATTATCCATAGCCTTTAAGAGATTTTTATATGTTTATCCCTTAACCCATGTGTGGTATCCTTATGGTAATCCTCACCCTACGCCACATTGCATTGCATGTCCATGAAAAATGTAGCATCCTCAAAAATAAAAATAAAATATATATTTTTGCTTGCCCATGCATTTTCATTCGCATACATTCCTTCATTTGCATGTCAACCTCATATCATTTCCATTTTTGCCCTTATCCAATTGCCATCCAGGCTAGCTAATTTCCCAAGACTCACAAAGTCTTAAACTGCGAAGAGAGGAGATTAACCATTGGAGATTCAAGTGAGCTTGGTCCTAAAAGTCATATTAAGGAGAGAAGGAAACCATTCACTATACAAGCCATGTGCCTACACAACGCCTTAGATGCAACTACCATTGATGACTCCCCCATATCAAAGACGATAATATCAACAGAAACTGTCCTATCAACAAAATTGGTATGCCCAAGAAAAGAAAAAAATCACTCCTATACTTCTACAAGTCCAAGAACTAAGAAGTTTACCTCAAAGTTAGTGGATCAACAAAGGGGCTTATCCCTAGGATGGTTAAGCTTTTATTTCATTTGTAATTTCTACGATTACTAAGTTGTATTTGATGTAAACTTATATACAAACTGATGATATAAGTCATTGTTTCAAATCCTAAACAGTGGAGAAATAAGGAGATAATTTGTAGTCAACCCCCTCGAGCCAGAAGTTGGAGTTCTTTATATTTTCTAAAAAAAAACCTTAATCTTAACGAATGGCAGGGCAGTATTTCATTTAATTCAACGGGGCATTCCATTCTCAAGATAATCATTCTATCTAAGCAAGAGGTTGAAACACGTCTTCTTCCTCGCACTCATTATTCAAAATCGAGGAAGTAAGGAAGATAAAGATCACAACCTCTTCTCCCTCACTTACATTATACATCATTAAGGAAGCAACATACACTACAAAAAAGCGTGTAAATTGTGGCGGTTTGAACGTCCATAATTTACAAATACGACGTTTTTATAAATGCCCTTAATTTTGGTTGTCGCAAGGAAAATAGTGGCTGTTTAAAATTAAACATCGTGCAAACCATCGTATTTAACACAATTTAAAATGGCGGTTTCTGTTTGAAAATAATGGCGGTTACAAACACAATATATATCACGCAATAAACAAATAACTTCAAATTTTAAGTCGGTTAAAACCGTCGTAATTTACTTATTATACTAGCTAAAATAAAATTATATAAACTTCCACAATTTTCAAATTAATTTGAAAAAGATGTCTTTGAATTATGCTAAAATAAATTTAAATTTTTATCACAATTTAACACCAACACTAAAAGTAAATTAAAATAGATATAACAACTTTACATTTTTTCATTCTTATAAAAAGTTTAAAAACAATTAGTATTGACTGTTGTAATAACATATATGAACGTTTATTCTTTTTTATAAGGGATAATTGACATTTACCCCCTGCCATATAGGCGAGATTCGGGTTACCCCTTATTAATTATTTTTTTTGGATTACCCCCTTGAAATATGAAAAATTCTATGTTTTACCCCCCCTAGGCCCCCCACTGTAAACTTGTTTTTTTGATTTACCCCCTGGTTTTTTACGGTTTTTTACTGTTTTTTACACGCTTAGGGGTACCCTAAAAATACAGGGGGATAATCCAAAAAAAATTAATAGGGGGTAACCCGAATCTCGACTATATGGCAGGGGATAAATGTCTATTATCCCTTCTTATAATAACATATATGAACAATTACAAACCCTTGTAAATATCATTAGTCAATTTGTCTATAACTAGTTGCACTGTGATACAATCCTCTTTGACTTTGACATTGCTGCATATAAAATAAAACAATTAATTAAAAAACATAACATGAAGAATTTGTAAGGAAGATGAAGTATATATTTATAGAAACATCAAAATCATAACATAAAGTATAACTCATCACATCAAAGTCCCACATACTTCACATAACAACGCCAACATCAAAATCCCACACACTTCATATAACAACACCAATAGCTTTAATAAACATCAGAATGCAACATCATTCACTTATATTTAATGTGCATGACAAGGGTTTAGGTTCAAATGTAGCAAATTAACAAAACCATAAAACCACTTATAAAATAATAATGTGTTTTAGAAAAGGTGTGGGTAGAAAATGGAGTCATCTTGTTGCTATACCAGTAGGGAGTCACAATTATGCACAACACTGCACACATTTTAGTGCAACATAAAAAAGGTAAGTGGATTCACTAAGATACAACAATATGTACATTATTTCGCATTTATACATGATCTTTCACCAAGCCAACTCCAAACTTTAATTTTTTTTTGGAAAAAGGTCTAGTTTTGAGGTGTACATAAACCTCATCCCATGTTCCCCACTTCTTGAAACCACATTTTAAACATGGACACTTTATCTTAAGACCGTCGATAGATTGATGGTGAAATGCAAAATTCAAAAAATTAATTAATCCATTTTCATATTCAAGGGTGTCTTATGGTTTGTCAATCCATGATTTATCAATAGGCATGACTACAAAAGAAACCAAAACATGCATCTTAAATTAAAGATTATTAAATCATGAGCAGTCCTAAATGTACAATAAAACATGACAAGAACTATATAGTAAAAACAATATAAATGTGTAACACAATTTAAATGTTCAAACATGACAATATGAATACATAATAAGTACTTACTTCAATAGTTCTTCGACAACAATATCATGTCCAATGAAATTTATACGACTCTTCCTTTAATTTCTGCAAAAAGTAAATAACTTTTGTAAGTATGATTAGAAAATACAGGGATAGCTAATATTTGTATTCATCTGGATATGTGATTCCACACACATTTTTAAATATATGTAATCTAGGCACATGCACACTATTTTTTTATTACTAAAAAAATCCAATGTTTTTCATATAATTGTAGGAGGAGTTTTGTTAAGAACCACCCGTTAGAATAAATAATTACTTACTCTCTTACAACCAATTTTATGCAAATTAATATGATACAAACACCGTCAAAATATTTCAAACTAACTTTTCTTTGTTTTTAAACATTTTAGACAGATGCACACTACTACAAAGATATTAACTTACCTGTTAAAAAACTAAAAAAAAATGACTACCACATGTATTACAATTTTCTTAAGTTTGTGATTATCAATTTCATAAGTCTCAAATCTCAATATATATATATATATATATATATATATATATATATATATATATATATATATATATATATATATATATATATATATATATATATATATATAATGACATTTAAAAGCATACAAGTATGTTATCTCAGGAAAACCATATGATATAAAGTTGGATTATCTTGGAGTAGCGTCATTTTAAAAGGTTTTAAAATTGCTATAGCACTATTAGTAGAGTTTCACAAATCACTATTGTTCTGCTTATGCTATTTAGTACATGATATGGTTAAATAGTAGTTGCCTAGTTGGTGCCTCATTGTAACTCTGCAGCATAACAGGATTTGAGCAAACTGCTATTTTCCACTATCCACAATTGACAACATTGCTTCTTGACCATCTTGGTTCCAGAAAGTTTTATGTTTGTTATTTTTGTGTAACGTACATGTTTTTTTTTACTTTTCGGAGATTGATTCTATCTCTTTTTCCACATTTTTGTTTAATATAGAAAAGATTGCAATTCCCCTTGATGGACCAAGGAGACTATTTTTGTTTAAGATTTGTAATGCCGCTTAAGTTTCTGTTTCATAACAATTTTGAGTGAAATTAATGTTAATGGAAAACTACTTGAATCCAAATTCTTACAGGAATGTACTCTAGTGACAAAAGTTTACGAAGTCCTCATTGAACACACTAGTCCTCATAATTAAACACAACTAGACGGAAGGAATACGTCCTCATTGAACACAACTGGACGGGAGGAATACGTTAACCATATTGAATTCAATTTAACCATATTCAAATACTAACACTATGCACAAATCCATACCTAGATCATATTTGCAAAGAAGGAGGGAGTTGAGAATACATTGAATCTAGACCTATACTTAAATACGCATATACCAGGTAACTATTTAGCAATAAATTAACAACCCAATATGAACATGGTTAGAGAACTTACTTCAAACCGGAAGTAGTCATTAACTAGCTAGTGGTTCAAGTTGGTGAAGCCAGTGAGATACTAGTGGCTCGACCAAGATTTTTTTGAAAAAGAAGAGAATATAAGTTAAACGCAGTCCAATATAGCATTCCGTCGAACAGTTGATGTGGATATTGCATTGAAGTTAAGGGAAGACTCACCAGCTAGGAAATAGAGTTATGAATCCAATAAGGCATTTCGTAGAACAGTTGATGTGCATCATGAATTGAGATTATATACTTATGCATCAAACAACTATAAAAAGTTTAAAAACAATTGGTATTGACTGTTGTAATAACATATATGAACGTTTATTCATTTTTATAAGGGATAATAGACATTTACCCCCTGCCATATAGGCGAGATTCGGGTTACCCCTTATGTTGTGAAAAACAATACCAATAACAAAATATAATAGGGAATTAGGGAGGAGAAGAAGAACACACGAATTGGTTATAACTGCTATTCTTTTACTTTCTCTTAAAACAAGATTACAAGTTTACAAGAATAACAAATAACCTCTCTCACCCTAAATTAGGATTTGCAGCTTAGCAATGATGAGAGACTAGTATGCTATTTATAATAAAACCTAACATACTAACTAATGGGCTTTTTCCACAAGGCCCATTACACAAGTCAACTTAATAAACAAGCTAACTTAACAAATTAGGGTTTAAACACTAAAACCTAATTTAACATGCTAACAACCCTAGCATCTTCGACACAAGCATGTGAACAACCTTCGACATCATGCTTAACCCTGTCGAACCAAGAAGCTACCCTTCGGTCATACTAGAGTTCGATCCAATATCTCACAAATCTCCACCTTGGATCTAACTCTACAACATCAAGGGAACAAACTAGCTTACTTCATGCAGCTTTATCAACTGCATACAGTGGAAAAACTTGCAACTCGGCAATGTCTTGGTGATCATATCAGTAGCATTGTCTTCAGTCGAAACCTTCAGCACTTGGACTTCTCCACGCTCGATTACTCCTCTGACGAAATGCAGTCTCACATCAATGTGCTTAGTTCGCTCATGATAGGCTGAATTCTTCGACAGGTGTATTGCACTCTGACTATCACATTTAACAGTGATACTTCGACCTTGAAGTTTCAGCTCCTTTGCAAAACCTTCAAGCCACAATGCTTCTTTCACAGCTTCAGTTAAGGCAATATACTCCGCTTCAGTGGTTGATAGAGCAACAACCTTCTGAAGTGTTGCTTTCCAACTAATTGATGTGCCAAACATAGTGAAAACATATCCAGAAATAGATTTTCTGGAATCCATACAACCTGCATAATCAGAGTCGACATATCCTTCGATTACTGCTTTACTATCTTCACCTAAGGCTCCACCATAAATTAGGACTCTATTCAGAGAATCATTTATGTACCTTAAAATCCACTTCAATGCTTGCCAGTGAGCCTTTCCAGGATTCGCCATGTACCTGCTTACAAGACTTACTGCATATGCTATGTCGGGTCTAGTACAGACCATAGCATACATCAAAGAACCAACTATATTAGCATATGGGATGCTATTCATATAGGCTCTTTCGACATCAGTATTGGGACACTGATCAATACTCAACTTAAATTGAGGGTTTGTTGGAGTCACAACTGGCTTCGAATTCGACATACCAAACTTTTCAAGAATCTTCCGTAGATATGCCTCTTGAGATAGGCATAACTTCGACTTCTTTCTATCTCTTCGAATGTCAATTCCAAGAATCCTGGAAGCAGCTCCCAGATCCTTCATATCGAACTCCTTATTGAGTTCAGCCTTTACCCTCGTCACATCTTCAACATTGTTGCTTGCTATGAGAATATCATCCACATAAAGCAACAAAATAACAAATGAATTACCAGGTCGAAATCTGAAGTAAACACAGTGGTCGAACTGACTTCTAATGAAACTTATGCGTGCCATGAACTTGTCGAATCTCCTATTCCACTGTCGAGGAGATTGTTTCAGCCCATACAAAGATCTCTTTAACTTGCACACATAATCTTCCTTCCCCTTTTCGACATACCCTTCAGGTTGTCTCATCAGGATCGTTTCATCTAGGTCGCCATACAAGAACGCAGTCTTCACATCCATCTGTTCCAGTTCAAGATCGAACTGTGCTACCATGGCAAGTAACATTCGAATGGACCTATGCTTCACAACAGGAGAAAACACATCATTGAATTTGACACCTTCTTTCTGAGTGAAACCCCTTGCAACTAACCTTGCCTTGTATCTTTTCGACGTCACTCCTTCAATTCCTTCCTTAACTTTGAAAATCCATTTACAGCTGACTAACCTTGCCCCAACAGGTTTCTTGATCAGTTCCCAAGTATGATTATCATGAAGAGATTTCATCTCATCATCCATGGCCTTCAGCCATTCAGTCTTATTTCGACTCCTCATAACTTCCTTGTAGTCTCTAGGTTCTTCGTCTAGAACCTCACTTGCAGAGATTAAGGCATAAGCTATAAGATCTGCATACCCAAGCCTCTGAGGTGCCTTTATGACTCTTCTCGACCTATCTCTTGACAATAGGTAGTCATCGTCAGTTTCCTCAACTTCCTCAGCATCTTCTGCTTCTTCTTCGACTTCATCAGGGATATGCAATTCAGTATCAAAATGCTCCACCTCAACAGGAATCTCTACCTGTTCCAGCTCTTCGTCATATGTTTCTGTACTTCGACCAACATCATCAGTTTTCTTAAAAGCCATTTCAGCTTCATTGAAAACAACATCTCGACTGGTGATACACCTCCTGTGACCTGGCTCTAGGCACCATAGCCTATAAGCTTTGACTCCTTCAGGGTATCCCATGAACATGCATTTCAGAGCTCTAGGTTCGACCTTGTCTTGCCTAATGTGAGCATAGGCTACGCATCCAAATACTCTCAGTTTGTAGAGATCTGGTGGATGTCCCGACCAAACTTCTTCAGGTGTCTTCATATCTAACGCTGTCGAAGGACATCTGTTTATCAGATATGTTGCTGTCGAAACAGCCTCAGCCCAGAACACCTTCGTTAACCCCGCACTAGTCAACATGCATCTGACTCTCTCCAAAATAGTTCGATTAAACCTTTCAGCCAAACCATTTTGTTGTGGAGTACCTGCAGTAGTTCTATGCCTTGCAATACCAGAGGAAGCACAAAAACTGTCGAATGCCTCATTGCAAAATTCAAGGCCATTGTCGGTTCTCAACCTCTTGACCTTTCTGCCAGTCTGATTTTCAACCAGAGTCTTCCAACTTTTGAAATTCTCAAAAGTTTCATCCTTAGTCTTCTGGATGAATACCCATAATTTTCTGGAATAATCATCTACTATGGATAGAAAATACCTTGCTCCTGAATGTGATGGACACCTTGCAGGCCCCCAAAGATCAGCATGGATGTAATCAAGGGATCCATGTGTTCTTTGTTTGCCTTTGTTGAACTTCACTCTGCAAGATTTTCCAAGTACACAGGGTTCACAAAACTTCAGCTTTTCGATTTTGTCTCCACCAAGCAGATTTTGTTTCCCTAATTCGACCAGACCCCTTTCATTGACACGGCCCAATCTCATGTGCCAGATTTCTGTTTTCGACAAAGGTTTCGTGGATGCAACATTTGTCGAACCACTTACAACTTCGGCCTCAAGGGTATACAAGCCTTGTTTCTTCACGCCTCTCAAGACTTCCTTCGAACCCTTCATGACTCTTAGGATACTTTTCTCTCCTTGGAAAACATATCCTTTCTTGTCGAATTCACCAAGAGAAAGCAGATTTCTCTTCAAATCAGGAACATACCTGACTTCAGTCAACAACCTTATTGACTCATCATGGAGCTTGAATCTCACAGATCTAACACCTGCAATCTTGCAAGCCTTGTTGTTTCCCAGCAATACTGATCCACCATCTTGATCACATAATTCCTCGAACAAGTCTTTGTTTGGAGTCATGTGCCAAGTGCAACCTGAATCCATAATCCACTCCTTCTTAGAGTCACTGCTTGAAACCACAAGAACATCAGATGATTCTGTAGCAACCTGCCTAAAAAATTCAGCTTTCGAGTCGCCACCTATTCTGAAGGGCGAATAGGAAACCCTACGCAGATAAGAGATTGAGGGTAAGTTATTATAATCAGGCTGAGGGAAGGTGTTAGGCACCCTCAGCCCTTTCCTAAAGGCTAATGTTCAAAGATTGGGGTTGCATGGCAGGGTTTATAAAGAAATATGGCAAACAGAATTATAAGGACCTGATTAAGAATTTTGAAGAGGGGGACTCGCCTTGTTGCCAAGTGCCTACGTACCTCCTTAGGGAGGATCAGAGTCTACGTAGTTCGGGAAGGGTTGTACGCCATTTAGAGTTGGAATTTGATTTGATATGTGTTTTTTAGAGGCTTTTTAGTTAGCCTATCGCAGTTTGTTTTGTCTTGTAATTTGAATGGATTTTAGAATGATTTTTTAGGGTTTGGGCGTACAACCCTGATTTGGCACAATTAACCGCAATGATCAATAGGTTTGATCACCATAGCTAAGAGATTAAGGATTTGCATTGTTACCAATTCAAATCGATTAATTCGATTATCACTAATAACAACTTATTGTATTTTATTATTTATTAATTGGCGTTTTATATTGTTACCTCTCATAATCGATTAACACGACTACAAATAATAACAAATTAAATTAAACAATGAGGCAAGATTAATCACCACAACCAATAAGATAGTTGCAGCCATTTAATCGAATTTAATTGGATTTTTATTTTAATAAAAATAAAAAAAAGTACTTTAATTATTTTTATTGTTAACCACAGCGATTAATCGACTTAATCGACGCAAATAACAAATTAAAAAAATATTTTATATAAATGTCATATTTTTATTCTATAAATAAAATAATTTTAATATAAATTATTAATTACCAACTAATATTTTAATTACAAGAAAAACAAATTAATTAGATTTTTATTAAGTTTTTATTAAGGTTATGATTCAGTGTGATTATTGGTAAGGTCTATGGTATGGGGATCAAATCTGGGGCGCTAGATCTAAGAGGTGGTTGGATTAAGGGTCCAGATCTGAGGGTCTACGAAACAGGCTATGGTGTGGCATACACAGGATCCAGAGTTGTTAATTTCAGAAAAAATATATGTTGGAGGGAGGGCTCGAACCTGTGACCCTTCCCTCATACGCACGCGCATCCCACCAACTCAACTAAGCAAGTTATTTGTTTAACATATGCGCCTGGTTCAATACATAGGAGATCTGAGACACATCATGGCAAAACGCGCGCGAGGATTTGAATGACCCAATAGTGTGGTGCCACATCCTCGTCTTCCCCAAGAAGACACAAGAACCTGCAAAAATTTTGCTACGACCTAGCTGCGGATTTTTCGTAGCAAACCAAACTACCAGAAATAGCGAATAGCTCCTACACGTGAATAAATGTGGCGCAACCCTATGATTCTCTTCGTCCTCACCATGCGAATCTAATCATACAAATTTTATGGTCTAATTTTGCCCTAACCGAAAACCCCCAATTAAACCCTAAAAAGCTTAAATCGGTCATTCATGGCGAAATGCGATTAAGACATACAAACTTCACAAAACAAGCCCAGAAACGATCGATGCATTGAACCAAACAACAATATGCAATTAGATTTTAATATGGATGCTTATATTGTCCAGATCGAAGAGGTTTTTGAAGTGACTTACCTTGGCAAATATGAGGTAATTCTGGGGGTGTTGAAGTCGTGCGAGTATCCAGACACGTTCTAAATGATCCAAGGAAGCTTTTGCAACCTTTAGATTGGGTTGAAACGCCTTAATTCTCTGAAACCGATTTGGACTTTCTTGAAGGAATTTTACGTTCTTGCAAGCTCTCTTCTGCCCAGTTTTTCGTCTCCTAGTCTCTTGGCTAGTGTTTACTACTTATAGGAGAATAGAATTAGGGTAAATCTTTGTCCAAAACCTCACTTAAATCCAATCTTCCTAACTTGAGAAATTGATTTTATTTCTTGCACTTTAAGCTACTATTCTTGGCCCAATTTATATCAATCTTTTCCTAATTGATTTACCACGAAAATTGAATTGTATTTTGCCATTATTGTTGATTAAAAAATAATCAAAACATATTTTTTACTAAATATTTGATTCTCCATTTAATTAAAATCATTAAAAATAAATTTTAAATGAAATAAAAATATGCAAAACCAAATAAAATGATACAATTCATGGCATATGTTTTGGATAGCTTGTGGACCAAGTTCGGGTCATAGAATGTAGGCCTATTTGCAAGAATCTCAATTTTGAACCCTCCTTTTTCACATTTGGTCCCTTAAAATCACCTGACTTTGATCAAGCATATCTCCTTCAATTTTTAAGCTATGAGGGAGTTCTAATACTTTTTAGAAACCTCAAGAGGTCCTCTATAAGCCACTTTGGAACATATTTTTCATTTGAAGCTTTTATCTTGATCATATTCTCTTTGGGAAAAAACTGTTTATGAAGGATGCCTGAAAATGACCTGTAATCTTTTGCCTTGTATCTCTAAAAATGGAGCATTTCTGGCCTTGGCTTGTGAGACACAAAGTTGTAGAGAATCCAATTTCCTTCAAAATAGGCTTTGAGTGGAGAATTTCTGATGTTCCATGTGAAAGTTATGCCCAGTCAAAGTTGGGTTGACTTTCTCCTAAGAAACCCTAATTTGAACCTTTCTATATTTGTTCATCTCTGAGTTTCTATTAATGGAATCATGATCAAGCTTTGATCAAATGATGGATATACATCCCCATACTTGTTGTGTGACCAATGGTTAGAAGTTTGGATCATGCCTTGACTTTGGATTTGAATCAGTTGATTGTAGATCTTGAGGTTGTTTGAGCAGGTGACCTTTGGAGTAGTACCTTGACTTTTGCCATGGATTTAAATTAGATCACTATAAACCATACATCCTTGATTAGGAGCCTTATCTCATTGATCCCTCTTAGGGGAACCTCAAACCCTAGCCTTAGGAGGCTCTTGACTAGGGGTGTTGCTTGAATGGATCCCTAGTCTTTGAATCTTTGTAAGTGAAGTAGATGGGGCAAATTTTGGGGTATGACAGCTGCCCCTGTTCAATATTCTTGAACCTGAAGAGGCGGACAGGCTTACTTTCCCGTCGCGACCTGAAGATGGAAGATTATTGAACACTGAGAATGCCCTGAAATTTGCTGATATTGCGGAATGTGGAGTAGATGCGTTGCCGGCCACGGGATTACCGTGGTATGGCATGTTTGGGATTGGAATTGGAACTTGAAAATGAAATGAGTCATGGCTGCTGCCAGAGAACGTGGTGCCATATCACTGTCGTGATAAGACGTAACGCGAGGGTTACGATTTGGATTGAAGTTGAAGGTGCCATTATCACTGCCAAGGGACTAACATGATAAGACGTAACGCGAGGGTTACGATTTAGTTTGGAAATTGCCGTTATCACTGCCGTGATAAGACGTAACGCGAGGGTTACGATTTGGATTGAAGTTGAAGGTGCCATTATCACTGCCAAGGGACTAACATGATAAGACGTAACGCGAGGGTTACGATTTAGTTTGGAAATTGCCGTTATCACTGCCGTGATAAGACGTAACGCGAGGGTTACGATTTGGTTTGAAAGTGCCGTTATCACTGCCGTGATAAGACGTAACGCGAGGGTTACGATTTGGTTTGAAAGTGCCGTTATCACTGCCGTGATAAGACGTAACGCGAGGGTTACGATTTGGTTTGAAAGTGCCGTTATCACTGCCGTGATAAGACGTAACGCGAGGGTTACGATTTGGTTTGAAAGTGCCGTTATCACTGCCGTGATAAGACGTAACGCGAGGGTTACGATTTGGTTTGAAATTGAAATTGAGAATAGAGTTTGAAATTGGATTCAAGAGAAACCAAACTTCATCTGCCAAAATGATGCTCCGCGAATGTATATGCTTATGATTTGTTGTAAATGTATGCATGCTTATGCCGATGGTACATATGTAAGTGTACATGAACATGAATATGTATGATGAATTCGATGCATTATCTTCTGTCACCCATTGGATTTGTTTAGCTTTTCGAGCAGCTTTGTGGGTCTTAACTCAGATCGTCTGAAGTTAGTCTACTGGGATATTGCAGTGCTTTCAGGACCAGGCGTATATCAACTACCGGAGATGCCGTGGTTTCATCCCCTTTATTTGGTCTTGTTAGTTTGTAAGTTTCCTGTTTTAAGCTCAAAGTTTAAAGTTTATGAGACATAAATTATTCTTTGCACTTGGTATTGAAATGATGAAAAGATAAGTATGAAAGGGAAAAGACTTTTATTGATTGTTGCATTGAATTGGCGAAGGTACAAAAGGTATGAAAGAAAGAAAATGACAAATAGAAATGATATTAATACTGCTATTGCTCTTTTGCTATCGAGGTCCCCGGTAATCCTTTGACTTCGGAAGTTGATGATCGCTCGATTTCCTATCCTTTACGAATTGTCTTGGGCTCGTAGCCTGAAGCCTTGCCCCTGCTAGGCATAGTACCTCTTGACTGCATCTGAATTGATTGGATGCGGTAGCTCATCCCCATCCATTGTAGTGAGGATTAATGCCCCTCCTGAGAACACTGTTTTTACGATGTATGGACCTTCGTAGTTAGGTGTCCATTTTCCTCGGGCGTCGAGTCGAGGTAACAGTATCTTCTTGAGGACAATGTCACCTTCTTTGTAGGTTCGAGGTCGGACCTTCTTGTCGAACGCTTTTTTCATCCTCTTCTGATAGAGTTGTCCATGACACAAAGCTGTCAGTCGCTTTTCTTCAATGAGATTAAGCTGATCAAAACGAGTTTTTACCCATTCCGATTCTTCTAACTTTGTGTCAGCTATGACTCTTAGTGACGGGATCTCCACCTCGATTGGGAGGACAGCTTCCATACCGTAGACTAGGGAGAAGGGGGTTGCCCCTGTAGATGTACGCACCGAGGTTCTGTAACCGTGCAGGGCGAAGGGAAGCATTTCGTGCCAATCCTTGTATGTTTTCACCATCTTTTGTATTATTTTTTTGATATTCTTATTTGCAGCTTCGACAGCGCCGTTCATCTTAGGCCTGTATGGTGAAGAATTGTGGTGTTCGATCTTGAACTCCTCGCACAGCTCCCTCATCATGTTATTGTTCAGATTCGACCCATTATCGGTAATGATTCGGCTTGGGATCCCATATCGGCAAATGAGGTTATGCTTGATGAACCGAGTGACTACTTGTCTCGTCACGTTGGTGTAAGAGGCAGCTTCTACCCATTTGGTGAAGTAGTCTATGGCAACCAGTATAAATCGGTGTCCATTCGAAGCTCTAGGTTCTATCATCCCTATCATGTCGATTCCCCACATTGCAAATGGCCATGGTGAACTCAGAACGTTCAACGGGTTTGGTGGTACGTGCACCTTATCAGCGTAGATTTGGCACTTGTGACAGGTCCTTGCATATTGGAAACAGTCGGCCTCCATTGTTAACCAGTAGTACCCTGCTCGCAGTATCTTTCTAGCCATTGAGTGTCCGTTTGTGTGGGTCCCAAAGGTTCCTTCATGTACCTCCCTGATAATCTCCTTGGCCTCGTTTTTATCTACACACCTCAACAACACTGAATCATAGTTCCTTTTGTATAGGATGCTTCCGCTTAAGAAGAACTTGGATGCAAGTCTCCTCAGTGTCTTTTTATCAATTGTTGAGGCATTCTCCGGGTATTCTTGTTTTTCCAGGTACTTTTTAATGTCGTGGTACCATGGTTTGTTGTCAGACTGCTCCTCAATTGTGAGACAATAGGCAGGTTCGTCGAAGTGTCTAACAGTTATCCGTGGTTCATGGTTTGGCCAGGTCACCTTGAACATAGAGGAGAGCGTTGCTAGTGCGTCGGCTATTTGATTTTCTTCCCTCGGGATATGAGTAAAGGTGATAGTATCAAATTCAGCCGTCAACTCCAGTATAAGGTCTCGGTATGGGATTAGTTTTGCATCCCGCGTGTCCCATTCTTTGTTGACTTGATGGATTACCAATGCTGAGTCTCCGTATACATCAAGGAGTTTGATCCTTAGGTCGATTGCAGCTTCTAACCCCAATATGCATGCTTCGTATTCTGCAATGTTGTTGGTGCAGTCGAAACATAGTCTTGCAGTGAAGGGTAAGTGTCGGTCATCGGGAGATGTCAATACTGCCCCTATGCCATGTCCTAGTGCATTTGAGGCACCGTCGAACATGAGTTTCCATACCAAACCCGGTTCGGGTCCCTCGTCGGGTCCTGGTATTTCATAGTCTCTTACTAGCATAATATCCTCATCGGGGAAGTCGAACTTCATGGATTGGTATTCCTCGAGGGGTTGGTGAGCAAGATGTTCTGCCAATACACTCCCTTTTATTGCTTTTTGAGTTACATATTGTATGTCGTATTCGGACAACAACATTTGCCACCTTGCAATTCTACCCGTGAGCGCCTGCTTTTCGAACACGTATTTTAAAGGATCCATTCTCGATATTAGCCACGTGGAATGATTCAGCATATATTGCCTTAGACGTTTGGAGGCCCATGCTAGGGCACAACATGTCTTTTCCAATGTTGAATACCGAGATTCGCAATCCGTGAATTTCTTACTGAGGTAGTAGATAGCATGTTCTTTCCTGCCTGTTTCATCCTGCTGTCCCAGTACACACCCCATAGACCTTTCGAGTACTGTGAGGTACATGATTAGTGGCCTTTCGGGTACAGGAGGTAAGAGTATAGGTGGTTCTTGCAAGTAGTTCTTTATGGTTTCGAAGGCTACTTGACAATCATCATTCCACTTGATGGGTTGATCCTTCCTGAGTAGTTTGAATATAGGCTCGCATGTAGCCGTTAGATGCGAAATGAACCTTGAGATGTAATTCAATCGACCCAGGAAACCTCGTACCTCTTTTTCTGTTTTTGGAACGGGCATCGCTTGTATGGCTTTTACTTTGTCAGGATCGACCTCTATGCCTCGCTGGCTTACAATGAATCCCAACAGCTTTCCCGATCTTACACCAAACGTACACTTGTTCGGGTTTAACCTTAGCTTGTACTTCTTTAGACGTTCAAACAGCTTATGTAGATTTGTAATATGCTCTTCTTCTGTGCGAGACTTAGCAATCATATCATCTACATATACTTCGATCTCCTTATGAATCATATCATGGAAAAGTGTGACCATGGCTCTTTGATATGTTGCCCCTGCGTTTCGTAACCCAAAAGGCATTACTTTGTAGCAGAAAGTGCCCCAGGATGTCATGAAGGTCGTCTTTTCCATATCTTCGGGAGCCATCTTGATCTGATTATACCCAGAGAACCCATCCATGAAGGAAAACCACGAAGCTTGTGCTGTATTATCCACCAAGATATCTATATGCGGTAGTGGAAAATCGTCTTTCGGACTTGCTTTGTTCAGGTCTCTGTAATCTACACACATGCGTACCTTCCCGTCCTTCTTAGGAACTGGCACTATGTTGGCAATCCAGGGTGGATAGTCAACTACAGCAAGAAATCCGGCGTCAAATTGTTTGAGCACCTCTTCCCTAATCTTACTATCCATATCTGGTCGAACCCTTCTGCGCTTTTGCCTGACCGGCGCACATCCTTTTTTGAGAGGTAACCTGTGTACCACGATGTCTGTATCTAACCCCGGCATGTCACGGTATGACCAAGCAAAAATCTCTGCATACTCATGGAGGAGCTTGATTAGCGTTGCTTTTACGTCCTTACCTAGTGTTGCCCCAATCTTAATGTTCTTAGGTTCTTCGTCCGTTCCCAAGTTTATGATTTCAATGGCCTCTTGTGGAGGGAGCATGCTCTTGGATTCCTTATCCACTAACCTTGACAACTCTTCCGGAAGTTCATCGTCTTCCTCATTCCCTTCTTCAGCCTGATTAGCGAGAGCCTCGAGTTTGTATAGAGTCTCAGCAGTATTATTATCGGTGGTGTCGGAAGGTGATCTGCACATGTTTTATGTTTTGTTTTCTTTTAGTATGCAGATGTGAATGTGCTTTGTTTGTGCAAGAAATTTATTTGTCATTTTCAGAAATGGAGAAGGAATAAATGCGAAAAAGAAAAAGGCAATGTTTTCAATACCAAAGTGCAAAGACAATTTTATTAATAAACTTCAAACTTGAAAGTAAATGGGGCCCTTACAAACTAACTCTATGCTTCGGGCGAGGCATGAGTGTTATTGTCTTTCTTTATTAAAAAGGGAAATAAAACACACAATAGGAAATTACTTTGAAATGAAAACTATCTCCGGTATCTCCAGGCTTGTCCAATTCTGAAGCTGTTCTCCTGGCCTAATCATCCGGATAAAATTGGACGTTCCCTCCATGCTAGATATCATGGATACATGCTCATATCCAGCTGTAACAAAAGTCTGTGCGATCGGAGGGAATCGTTGCTCTTCCTTTGCAGCCTTCTTTGTTGGTTGGTATCCTAACCCCAGACGATCTTTCTTCTCTTGCACTTCTGGAATTTTTCCCCAGCCTTCCATCTTTGTGTCTTGCAGGTCTCTCCAGGATGTCACCGCCCTTCGTGTTTTCTCAATTGGTAGTGTGACAGCAGTGGCAATCTCTAGTGCTTGGAACGAAGTCTCTAATGCCTTTTCCCCAGCCTCAATGTATCGGTATGAGTCTAGATTGCTGACAAATATGTCCTCCTCCCCACTGACGGTTACTATAGAGTTTCCATCCACAAATTTCACCTTTTGATGCAGAGTAGAGGTAACTGCCCCAGCAGCATGGATCCAAGGGCGTCCTAATAAACATGTGTAGGCAGGCTCAATCTCCATCACTTGGAAATTGATGCAGAAAGTGTGAGGGCCTATTACCACAGGGAGGTCCACCTCTCCAAACACCGGGCTTTGCGACCCATCAAAGGCTTTGACCACTAGACGGCTTGGTCTTATTACCAGTCCTTCCAAATCTATCTTGTCTAAGGTGGCCTTTGGCATCACATTTAGTGATGATCCCGTGTCGATCAACACTCTAGACAGATGAGCTTTCCCATATTGTATGGAGATATGCAGGGCTTTGTTATGCTCTTTCCCTTGTGAGGGCAACTCGTGTTCACTGAAGCTTAAGCATGCCCCAGCAGTAAGATTAGCCACCATTCCATCAAATTGATTTACAGTGATGTCTTTGGTTACATGGGCAGCACTCAAGATCTTCATCAGGGTGTCTCGATGTTTTTCTGAATGGATTAACAGTGAGAGGAGTGATATCCTGGATGGAGTTTGGTGCAACTGATCCACTACCTTATAATCACTTCTCTTGATTAATGCCAAGAATTCTTCGGCATCTTTGTTAGTGATCTCCTTGTCTATGGGTGTCACAGTAGCTTGATCATTTGCTTGTGCTGAATTCTCTTTTGATTTAGCAGTATTGAATATGCGACCGCTACGAGTCATACCCCCAGGCCCGACGATGTTTGTTACATCGGTACTAGCATTAGACTCATATTCCCATGGAACTGCTTTCATTTTGTCCACAGGATATGGATCCCTGACTGGGATAATCCTAGTGTGTACTTGTGCGGGTATCAGCAGTGTGGCTTTGGCGCAAGGGATGATCAACGTCTTCCTTGCCCCTTGTCTTGGTATCATTAACGGTTCATTCCTGTCCAGCATGGCCACATACTCTTCCTCAGGATATTCTTTAAACTGAACTAACCCTTGATTCACGAGTCTTTGCAAGGTTGTCTTAAAGGCTTCGTTATGTTCGAGGACGAACCCCTTTGCAAGTAGATACCTCTTAAGGGCATCTATGGGGGAGCTCCGTTGTTGAACAAACTCTTGCTCGGTGACTACCTCTATTGCATTGACTGCGCCATCATGACGGGGCATAGGGTTTGTCTTCACATTAGGTTTGTCAAAAGCAATTGCTCCTGACTCTATCAGGTCCTGAACCTTGTGCCTAAAGGCCCAACATTTTTCCAATGTATGCCCCGGAGAATTGGCGTGAAATTCACACCTCTCATTAGCTTTGAAATTGGGCATAGTCTTTCCGGGAATCGGAGGTGGCATAGGCCTGAGTTCCACTAACTGCTCGTTTAATAGATGCTTCAGTATCTCGCTTTTAGAAGTGGGCAGAGGGTCGAACTTCCTCGGAGGGCCTTGGAATCTTGGTTGAGGTGAGTATGTCATAGGAGGTCTAAACTCTTGATGCACTACTGCGTTGGTCTCCCCTTCCTTCTTTTTAGCGAAGGTTGAGGTGGGCCTCTTTGAGTGATAAGAGTTAGATGATACTCCTTGTATTTTCCCGCTCTTAATTCCGTCTTCTATCCTTTCACCAATAACCACTAAATCTGAAAACCCTGAGGACACACTCCCTACCATTTTATCGTAGTACGGCCCTTGTAATGTAGCCATAAACATTTTTACGAGTTCTTTTTCCAACAGGGGAGGTTGGACTCGGGAGGCCATTTCCCTCCATCTCTGTGCATACTCCTTAAACGATTCCTCTTTCTTTTGTGACAAATTTTGGAGTTGCATCCGATCGGGTGCCATGTCCAAATTGTATTTATATTGTTTTAGGAACGTATTAGCAAGGTCGGTCCATCTTCGGATGTGAGACTTCTCTAATTGCATGTACCAGTCAACCGATGCTCCACTCAAGCTATCTTGGAAAAAATGCATCATCAGCTTTTGATCATGAGCATAAGCAGCCATTTTTCGCACATACATGCGCAAGTGACTCCTCGGACAAGAGAGTCCCTTGTACTTTTCAAAGTCGGGTATCTTGAATTTATGAGGAATAGTCAAATCCGGCACCAAGCTCATTTCATAGGTATCCACATCGAAGGCATCATATCCTTCCATTGCTTTCATCCTTTCTTCCAGCGCCTTGATTTGTCCACTCTCCTTGGAATTCTCCCCAGAATCAGCAGAGGTCAGCTTTGGTTGAGGGACTTGATCTGTGTCATTAGTGTCCCCATACTGTAGGTCCAAGTAGTCCTCATCCCTAAGCGGATTGTTGATTGGAATGCGAACTGTGCGAGACGTCCCTTCTTTCTGAGTAGTAGGGATGAATCCTTCTTGAGAGGCCTCTCCCTGTTCATGGGTCGTGGTGACCCTTTTAGATGCGTGAGCATTCGTTTTGTGAGGGTCATAGCCTCGAACATATCCTAACAATGGGTTGCCATCTTTAGGTATCTCTTCGTACTGATCATGAACTTCCTTAGCTTTGTCTTGCTTATCTTTGAGTTCTTTCATGAAGCTCAGCACTTGGGCCATTCCTCCCTGGAGGTCTTCAACAGTACCTTTCAACTGGGTCATTTCTTCACGAAGGGCGGCCTGGTTCTGCTCTAGTTGTTCCATTGCTTTTGTTATACCCCAAAATTTGCCCACTTCTTTTTTCAGGAAAGTTTCAATATGAAAATTAAGAGTCTCATATAAACATGGATTTTTTCAAAATATCCTGACATATGAAGAACTTGGTTTTCAGAATTTTTCTTACACAGTAACTTGGCTTACAGTGGAATTTATTCTTACGCAAACGCCAAATACTGTTCTTTACTTCACAAATACTATTTATTTATTTTACAGATAAATAGTACTAACACAGTTCATGCAGGGTTAAATCTTTTTGCAGGCGCAAAAGCAGGAAACTCACACTGTACTGGTAACAATTGTTTTTGTTTTCCCACTAACTTTTGTGCTATATTCCATTATTTTCAAAATCTTTTCAAATCTATCCTTTCAAATTCAAATCTCAACTTTATTCTATCCATCTCTCTTTTCCCAACAATACCTTACACTTTCTTTCAAATCTCACTACCACTCAAATTTCCTTTTGTACGGAATCACATCATTCCCCAACGTCTCTATCATCTTTCCATTCTATAAATACCTCTCATTCTTCCCACAAATCTCACATCAAATTCTAAATCATCTTTCAAATTTCTACTTCATCATCCATTTTCTTTCTTCTTTCCTAGCAAGAATGGCAAAATGGATAGAGACACTGTTTCTTACAGTCATCACCATTGCTACGGTGATCATGACTTTCTTCTGCCTACACAGTCCTGAGAAGTGTGGACCTGCAATGGTTGCATTCCCAATCCTCTACATGTTATTGATCATAGCATGGTTCATCAACCGTCATTTTTAAAGTTTGCCGTGTTTCTTATTTTCTTAAACGTACCGTCTATTCATCGTACTGTTCAATAGTATGTAATATTTATACTGTCAGTATTAAATGTTGTACTATTTGTCATAATATTGCTTAATTACTAAGATAATATTTTGTGTGTTTCTGCCAGTCAAATATTTCTATTTCTGTGCATTTAACAATTTTCAGGTTATTATCGGTAATTTTGCCCGCATACCGTAAATATCAGTTATTTATTATGTTTCTGTTTTCTAACAAGTCATGTAAATAAATTTTCATGCTTCACACCAAACAAAAACAAAAATAACAACAAAAAAAAAAAAAAGAAAATTAACTTTGACGGTTGATTTTTCACTTTAACTGCTGCTTCAGTACACGAACAGTCGGTTGACAGACAAACTGCAGACAGTACAATTCACAGTGATTTGTACAATCAATCAAATCAATCATTCACAATTCAAATTTCCAAGATTTTTGTGTTAGAAGTCTTCTGAATATCACGCGATTAGCAGAAACTCAACACTGCACAAAAATCAGGTACGCTTAACTGCCTCCTATACAGACAGTCCCTAATCAGGGTTTTTCTTGTTTTAACAGGAGCAACAAGTTTTGAGAGCTCAAATTGATTTCAAATACATCCATACATCTCAAAGTACCATCATTCAAATTTTCAAGCTTCAATTCACTCAGACGCACCGTCAGCAGCTCAAACAGTCAACAGACGACCCGTTTGACCAAAAAAGTCAACTGACAGTCAAAAATGAAATTTTTTGTCAAAGTCCATATTTTGTCAAAGGATTCAACATTTGATCATTGGATGATCACAATTCATCAAGGAAAGATCAAAAATCAACAAAACCCTAAGATTCAAAATTAGGGTTTTTGCCTGCAAAGTCAACTCAACTTTGACTGATCATAACTCTCTCATCCTTCATCCAAAAAATGTCAACCAAAGCTCATTTTGAAGGAAATTCAATTATCTTTCAAATGCAATTGATCCCATGGTCATTGCATTCACCATTTGGAAAATATGGCCAAAGACATTACAGGTCATTTTCAAAGTCAACAAAAAGACACTTTTTTCAAAAGGACACACAAGGAGAACCAAAAATCATTTTGACATGAGACCAAAGACATTGGTTAGAGGACTCTTTGAGGTTTCCAAAAAGTGCAAGATCTCCTTCATATGACAAAAATTGAAGGATTTACACCTTGTTGAAGTTGGCTAAATTTTGGGAAAATGCATGAAATCAACATTGCTCAAAAATGTTTTTTTTCCAAATGAGTCCAAGTTTTTATGGTCCAAACATCTTTGCCATGTTACTATGGGCCTCCCACGACCAAGACAAAGCCCACATCTTTATTGGCCATTTTTTGCATAATTTTATCTTACTTTAAGATTAAAATTAAAAGGAAAATGCATGGATAATGGTTGCTTGGCCTCCAAGTATGACTCACTTCAAGGAATCTTCATTTTTTCTGCAAGAATTGAAGAGCAAGACAAGAGCATTGAATGGAGTCAAGCTTGGTCAACAATTCAAAGATTTTTAATATTTTAAAAATCAAAACTTTCAACAAAGACAACAAAGCTTCTTAGCTTGAGTTCCAAGAAACTTTGGGCTATAAAAGAAGCATCATACTTCAGCAAAACCAGAGACACGAAATATATCAAGGCATAGTCAAGAAACTCATCAAAATTCTCTCAAAATTCCATAACTTTGTAAAATTCAAATTTCATTCTCCAATCAATATTAATACAAATCAAGCTTTTTAATCATCTTCTCCAACATCATAGAGTAAGATTAAACTCTTAATACAAGCACATGAGAGTCGTATAAGACATTCAAAGTTCTTCATGTACATATGCCTTTAATTTTCGTTTTCATATATACAATTAATATCAATGTAAACTAACCATTCTATCATGCTCATAAGGTCCCATGTAGATGATCTGGGTCTTAACATGCCAACTCCCACGTGAAAATTAGCCTATACCATTAACCATTGAACATGAGTGTTCATACTTGAATCCTTTCGAATCCATAGTTACAAGGCTTGAATTGAAAAACTAACACCACCATCGTGTTCAGGAGACAATTTTAAGTCAGTCTGGGTCCTTTTCTTTTTCGTTCATGGCTGTTTTTGTAGGTTTTCAAAAAGCATGGAAATCTGAAGGAAAATCCGCAGGAAATTCCATAAGTAAATCCGCAGCTAATTTCGCAGGTACCAAGGAAGAAGATGATGAATAGTGGCGCTGAAATTTTGACCGCTTGCGTGGCAATTTCTAATCATCCCATTCGCTGGTCAAAAAACGTGGACCCCACGTTGAACCCTTGACTTCAGCATGATCACATGTTGAACCTCAAACCATGTGCATCATGTATCCACGCATCTGGGCCTTTGATCTCCATCAGTTCTTCATCCAACGCGCCTGATCCAGCAATCCACACCATGGACTTTCAATCATGCCACACCAGATCATATCCTTTTTATATTTTCTATTTTTATTTTATTTTTATTGCAAAAATAATTAAAAATACTTAAAAACTTCCAAAAATTCCACAAAAAATATTTTAAACTTCTAAAATAATATATTATTTTATGAAACAAAAATATTTTATTTTTCTTCAAAATTTCAATATTTTTCATAATTAATTAGTATGTATTTGTATATTTGCTTATTAATTATTTTAATTAGTCAAAAAATCATAAAAAAAAATTGTTCTTTGTGTTAAATATTGTTTATATATCATAAACTAATTTTGTACATATTTAGGATAATTTTCTCTTTAAGTTTTAATTATTTGTGTAATTATTTGCATAATTATGTTTTGATTAACTTAAAATATCCAAAAACAAATTTCAAAAATTCCAAAAAAAATTAGTTTTGTTCTAAAATCAATTAACAAACATTTTGTACATATTTTTAAACTTATTTGCTAGGTTTAATCATATTTCCATCTTTTCTTTATTTTAAATTAATTAATAATGCATTAATTATATTTAAAATAAATCACAAAAATACAAAATATGCCTTTTATTTCTTGCAATTTAAAATTCCTAGATAAATGTATAGGATGTCAAATTCATGTAAATAGGCTAGTTTACATTTCCCGCACAATCGATGTAATAGCGTAGATTTACTTTCTGCACTTTACATTTCCGCATTTTAATTTCCAGCACCCATATAAACTGCGTGTATGTCAAAGATAAAACTGAACCGTCAGATCACTAACTTCAAAGATAAATATCTGAATTCAATCACAATCACATTTGCACCTCCTAGGGTAACCCCTTTTCACTCTTTTCAAAATCAAAGTTACATTTCTACTGTTTCGAGTACAAAATCGAACCTTTTGTTTATATCCGACGAATGGATAGATTTTTAAAGGGAACAAGGATAAAGACCTCCTAACTCAGGGTAGACCTCCTAGTTTGCTTGCTCAAAATCAAAACAAACAAAATTCTCATATACTGTTGTTTTTCAAAAACGAATTTTCCAAAAGACAATATTTTGTATACATCCAAACACGGATCATTACAAAATTAACGATCTTTTCAAAACATCTTTCGAAAGATAAACAAGCATTTGTATATATCCGCACAAGGATCATTACAAATTCTATTTGCAAAGGTATTTCAAAAACACAGGTAAAGCATTCCGAATCAATTGAAAAGTAAAGCAAATGAGCTAAGCAAACTAAAGAGCCCATGGATAACCATGGATACAAAGGGTGCTAACACCTTCCCTTTGTATAACCTACCCCCTTACCCAGAATCTCTCAAAGGTCTTTTTTCTGTTTCTTTTATAAACCTTTCCTTCATTGGATAAAATAAAAGGTCGGTGGCGACTCTGTAAACTTTTTCAAAAGTGACGCGAAAGCGTCCGATCGACAAAAAAGAGTCAGTTCACGTATCCCACCCACGGAGGGGTATGGCCCGAAAGGACGGTCCACAGCTTTCTTCTTCTGAGCTCTGGTCTGGATGAGTGATCGAGTTGCAATGGTGTGACTGGAGATGAAGATAGTTTTTTTTTGCTTTAATGTTTTGAAAAATAAATATGATATGCATGCTATGAATGATATGGTTATGCAATGTTTATGTCTTATCCACATTATTATAATACACACATATATATTTATATATTATTTGTTCTTCTCTCTTTTTTTTTTTTATATATACATGTACATTTTTCTCTCTTTTTTTTTTTGCATATGTATTATGTATATATTTTTTGCATGTGTATTTACTATTATTTTTTCTTTTTGTACATGTATATACACATATGTTTTCTTTTTCTTTCTTCTTTTTTTTTTAGAGAGGTAAATAAGATTGGTGAATATTTATAGAAACGATGAGTAACGAAAAAAGAAACACACTTTATTGAAAGGAAAATACTAATCCATTGTTGGTTCACAAAGAGGAAATTGAAATTAAACAAAAGTACTCAAAATAAATTAAGTTAAAAGTACTTGAAACAAAAGCAACAAGGAAATAACATAAAGCTAAGAACGCCTTTGGATGTCTTCTTTGAACTTGTCTACCATGCTCCTACAAAGCTCCATAAACTCTTTGACGACTTTCGGAAGGATGATGGGAGATGATTCTGCTTTTTCCAAACTCTTTGGAATATCTTGAATTAAATCATTACACAGGAAGACTAGCTTATCATAATCATCGCGACATTTCTCATAGTCTTCAAGCATCTTAGGAACCATGCTCACATGCTCGTAAGCTGTAGAAACAATTGTGTATTGTCTTTTCCAATAGTCTCTTTCGTTCAAGGCTGCCTCGTGTATCTCTTTTTCTCTCATGAACACTTCCCGAAGTGATACCATAGCTTGAAATGCTCTTTCGTACTCACCAGTGCGCTGTAAAAGTTCTTCTTCCGTGGTTAATCTTCTTGCGTGCTCTTGTTGCCTAACATTGAGGGCTTCTTGAAGATCATATTTGAGGTTCCTTATTTCATCCTCTTGATCTTTAGTCCTATCAGTTAATTCAAAGATTACAGCTTCCAGATTTTTCTCAGATTCTGCTTTGTCATGGGAAGCCTTCTCATACCGCCTTCTCCACCTTGCAATTTCCGTATTAGCTTGCTCCAACCTCTCATCATGAGCCTCTAAATTAAAATTAGCACTTAAATACCCTTCAGTTGCACGCTTTCTTTTACTTCTTTGCCTATCATTCTCTTCCTTCATTGCTTGAAGTTCTTGATTTTTCTCCTTGAGGTCAAAGCGTAGTTGACTCCTTTCGTTAGTAAGTTGATGCAAATCAAGTTCTAATTTCTCTTTCTCCTTTCGGGACGCCTCTAGGGCAGCCCTGATTCCTTCTATCTCTTCGATGGATAAAGGAACAGGATCAGGAGAATCAGGCTTGTAGGCGGGATCCACAACAAAAGGAAGCAATACTTTCTTAACTCTTTCTTGAACCCATGTGGTGTAAGGTTCTTTTGCAATCGCATTCTTTGGCCCAAAATCTCTTCTATGAACACTACTCCAAGCTTGAATTACCTTCTTCCATGTCCTTGGCTCACCTTTCCCATTATCATGCAAAATCAATTCTTTTGTACGTTGCTCGGAAGGTTCTTTATCCATGGAATGACCCAATTGACGTAGTGCTAAATTAGGATTATAATTAATACAACCAAGAGTTCCTATCAATGGCACATTGTTGAATTCTCCGCATTTGTAAATGATCTTATCTGAATTTAATTTTCTTGCATACCATAGAATAGAGTCCGCTTTAAGAGCCCTTAATTTTTGAGACCAATCGTTCCTAGTTAATTCTTTGATAAAGCAACTAGCTTTGTAGAGATGGGAAGTCAACCAAGAATAAAGCAAATGAACGCAACAAACTAGCACTCCTCTCTTTCTTTCATACCTCATATGAATAGCATAGTAAATGTTAGCGAGGATAGTCGGAGTTGGATCTTTGTCAAAAAGCCTAAAAGAAGTAAAAGCATGAATAGCGGTAGGATCAACATAGTCAATATTCTTTGGCAATAAAACAACACCAAAAACCAAGAGAGCTAACACATGTCCACAAATGTCCCATTGTTTCTTTTGAGCCAACATTAATGCTTGACTTTCTAAATAAGATCTTTTGAACCCATGCACTTCTCCTTCAGTTTTATAATGAGCTTTTAATTCTGCAGCGGACATTCCCAAAGCTTTCTCTAAATCTGAAAAGTCAACTTCTTTACCCACACCAGTATAGAATTCCTTTTTTATTTTTGAGAAACCCAACATAGCATCCATCTCTTCTATGGTAGGTGCTAACTGAAAGTCTTGGAAGGTAAAGCATCTCAAAGGCGGATCATAGAATTGTACCAAAGCAGTGATAGCTTCTTCTTGCACTTTTACCCTTAGCAAATCCAAGATATTACCATAGCGAATCTCAAACCTATCCAAAGCGCCTGATGGCAGTTTTTCTTTGATGATCTTCAATTTCTTGATGTCTGGAGTAGAAACAGTAAAGTGGGCAATTGTCTTCTTCGTACTCATCCTTCCTACATATTCACCACCAAAATACATTTTACGAAAAAAATAAAATATATATATATATGTGTATTATTATGTTTTTTTTGTGGATAAGATATGATGAGAATGCAAATGGTTAGATGATGCATGCAAACACACAACGGCAAACAAAACATAATAAAAATAATGCAAACATAGAAAAACAAAACAACAAAAAACAAACGATTATCATGAAAATTCAAGAAACCCAGGTTCATAGGTTCGACGTAGGGGGCTCTCGGGAGCCAACCTTTATATGGGGGTTCTAAAAGGTCTCATGGGGTCGTTCGTAGCCTCCGAGACTTTTTGTCTCTTCGGATTTTGGAACAACTCATTTTATCCATGAGGTTCGAATTTTTGGGTAGGTTCCCGGAGAGATCAGCTAAGTATCCAGTCCAGCCCTCCACAAAGTCTAGCTTCGTTTCGGACCTTTCCAAATACCTAACCCACTCCGAGTGGAGTTATCAGTGAGATTCGTAAGGCGATTCATGTCCCCTTTTGGTCTCAAAGTTAACTCCCACATTTAAGGTTTAACCGACATAAAAATAGAGCAAAAATATAATAATAAAAGCAGATATTTTCAGGCAGATAAAAAACATAAAACAAATAAACAAACAAATAATTTAATGTTTATTAAAAGATAAACCTCCCCCAAACCCTAAATGTGGCAATTTGCCAACCCTAAAATGCGCCACAAACCCTAAACCACAAACCACGAACCATAAACCTAAACCCACTCAAGCCTTAGGCCTTAGGAGCATAATAATTCACTAAAAATGTATCCCCAGCAGAGTCGCCAGCTGTAGCAACCTGCCTAAAAAATTCAGCTTTCGAGTCGCCACCTATTCTGAAGGGCGAATAGGAAACCCTACGCAGATAAGAGATTGAGGGTAAGTTATTATAATCAGGCTGAGGGAAGGTGTTAGGCACCCTCAGCCCTTTCCTAAAGGCTAATGTTCAAAGATTGGGGTTGCATGGCAGGGTTTATAAAGAAATATGGCAAACAGAATTATAAGGACCTGATTAAGAATTTTGAAGAGGGGGACTCGCCTTGTTGCCAAGTGCCTACGTACCTCCTTAGGGAGGATCAGAGTCTACGTAGTTCGGGAAGGGTTGTACGCCATTTAGAGTTGGAATTTGATTTGATATGTGTTTTTTAGAGGCTTTTTAGTTAGCCTATCGCAGTTTGTTTTGTCTTGTAATTTGAATGGATTTTAGAATGATTTTTTAGGGTTTGGGCGTACAACCCTGATTTGGCACAATTAACCGCAATGATCAATAGGTTTGATCACCATAGCTAAGAGATTAAGGATTTGCATTGTTACCAATTCAAATCGATTAATTCGATTATCACTAATAACTACTTATTGTATTTTATTATTTATTAATTGGCGTTTTATATTGTTACCTCTCATAATCGATTAACACGACTACAAATAATAACAAATTAAATTAAACAATGAGGCAAGATTAATCACCACAACCAATAAGATAGTTGCAGCCATTTAATCGAATTTAATTGGATTTTTATTTTAATAAAAATAAAAAAAAGTACTTTAATTATTTTTATTGTTAACCACAGCGATTAATCGACTTAATCGACGCAAATAACAAATTAAAAAAATATTTTATATAAATGTCATATTTTTATTCTATAAATAAAATAATTTTAATATAAATTATTAATTACCAACTAATATTTTAATTACAAGAAAAACAAATTAATTAGATTTTTATTAAGTTTTTATTAAGGTTATGATTCAGTGTGATTATTGGTAAGGTCTATGGTATGGGGATCAAATCTGGGGCGCTAGATCTAAGAGGTGGTTGGATTAAGGGTCCAGATCTGAGGGTCTACGAAACAGGCTATGGTGTGGCATACACAGGATCCAGAGTTGTTAATTTCAGAAAAAATATATGTTGGAGGGAGGGCTCGAACCTGTGACCCTTCCCTCATACGCACGCGCATCCCACCAACTCAACTAAGCAAGTTATTTGTTTAACATATGCGCCTGGTTCAATACATAGGAGATCTGAGACACATCATGGCAAAACGCGCGCGAGGATTTGAATGACCCAATAGTGTGGTGCCACATCCTCGTCTTCCCCAAGAAGACACAAGAACCTGCAAAAATTTTGCTACGACCTAGCTGCGGATTTTTCGTAGCAAACCAAACTACCAGAAATAGCGAATAGCTCCTACACGTGAATAAATGTGGCGCAACCCTATGATTCTCTTCGTCCTCACCATGCGAATCTAATCATACAAATTTTATGGTCTAATTTTGCCCTAACCGAAAACCCCCAATTAAACCCTAAAAAGCTTAAATCGGTCATTCATGGCGAAATGCGATTAAGACATACAAACTTCACAAAACAAGCCCAGAAACGATCGATGCATTGAACCAAACAACAATATGCAATTAGATTTTAATATGGATGCTTATATTGTCCAGATCGAAGAGGTTTTTGAAGTGACTTACCTTGGCAAATATGAGGTAATTCTGGGGGTGTTGAAGTCGTGCGAGTATCCAGACACGTTCTAAATGATCCAAGGAAGCTTTTGCAACCTTTAGATTGGGTTGAAACGCCTTAATTCTCTGAAACCGATTTGGACTTTCTTGAAGGAATTTTACGTTCTTGCAAGCTCTCTTCTGCCCAGTTTTTCGTCTCCTAGTCTCTTGGCTAGTGTTTACTACTTATAGGAGAATAGAATTAGGGTAAATCTTTGTCCAAAACCTCACTTAAATCCAATCTTCCTAACTTGAGAAATTGATTTTATTTCTTGCACTTTAAGCTACTATTCTTGGCCCAATTTATATCAATCTTTTCCTAATTGATTTACCACGAAAATTGAATTGTATTTTGCCATTATTGTTGATTAAAAAATAATCAAAACATATTTTTTACCAAATATTTGATTCTCCATTTAATTAAAATCATTAAAAATAAATTTTAAATGAAATAAAAATATGCAAAACCAAATAAAATGATACAATTCATGGCATATGTTTTGGATAGCTTGTGGACCAAGTTTGGGTCATAGAATGTAGGCCTATTTGCAAGAATCTCAATTTTGAACCCTCCTTTTTCACATTTGGTCCCTTAAAATCACCTGACTTTGATCAAGCATATCTCCTTCAATTTTTAAGCTATGAGGGAGTTCTAATACTTTTTAGAAACCTCAAGAGGTCCTCTATAAGCCACTTTGGAACATATTTTTCATTTGAAGCTTTTATCTTGATCATATTCTCTTTGGGAAAAAACTGTTTCTGAAGGATGCCTGAAAATGACCTGTAATCTTTTGCCTTGTATCTCTAAAAATGGAGCATTTTTGGCCTTGGCTTGTGAGACACAAAGTTGTAGAGAATCCAATTTCCTTCAAAATAGGCTTTGAGTGGAGAATTTCTGATGTTCCATGTGAAAGTTATGCCCAGTCAAAGTTGGGTTGACTTTCTCCTAAGAAACCCTAATTTGAACCTTTCTATATTTGTTCATCTCTGAGTTTCTATTAATGGAATCATGATCAAGCTTTGATCAAATGATGGATATACATCCCCATACTTGTTGTGTGACCAATGGTTAGAAGTTTGGATCATGCCTTGACTTTGGATTTGAATCAGTTGATTGTAGATCTTGAGGTTGTTTGAGCAGGTGACCTTTGGAGTAGTACCTTGACTTTTGCCATGGATTTAAATTAGATCACTATAAACCATACATCCTTGATTAGGAGCCTTATCTCATTGATCCCTCTTAGGGGAACCTCAAACCCTAGCCTTAGGAGGCTCTTGACTAGGGGTGTTGCTTGAATGGATCCCTAGTCTTTGAATCTTTGTAAGTGAAGTAGATGGGGCAAATTTTGGGGTATGACAGATTCGAAATCATCTTGAACAATGGCAGCGTTGCCATTATCCTTCCCTCCATGATATTTCAGGCGTTCAGGGCACACCTTTCTTGTGTGACCCTCCTTCTTACAATGGTAGCATCGAATGCCAGATGCTTCGCCACTGTAAGACTTCGACTGGCTTTTGCCTTTCTTCTTGTCGAACTTACCATCCTTTCGTAAGAGTTTTCCTTTAACGGCCAAACCTTCGCCAACAGTCGAAGGTTTATGCTCCTTACGTTCATTCAAGTCCTTAGAGTACAAGGCTGATTGAACTTCTTCAAACGTCAGGGACTCCCTTCCATACAAGAGAGTTTCTTTGAAGTGAGCATGTGATCGAGGCAAAGCGCACAATAGTAACAGCGTTTGATCTTCATCATCAATCTTTACATCGATATTTTCAAGATCAAGAATCAGCTTGTTGAACATATCCAACTGCTCAGCCAACACTTTGTCTTCAACCATCTTGAATGAATACAAAGCCTGCTTCAGGTAGAGTCGATTTACCAGCGATTTGGTCATATACAAACTTTCAAGTTTCACCCATAACCCTGATGCCGTCGTCTCTTTTGATACCTGCCAAAGAACCTTATCACCAAGGCTTAACAAAATTGCGCTGTGTGCTTTCTCGATCATATTTGTTCTCTCCGCCGCCGTTAATGCAGCATTCATGGCTGCCTCTCCCTTCAACGCTTCCAAACAACCCTGCTGAACCAGTAGGGCTTTCATCTTCAAGCGCCACAGACCGAAATCATTCACTCCGGTGAACTTTTCAATCTCATACTTTGTTGACGGCATCTTCTCCACGCTCACCGCACCAATTTGTTGTGAAAAACGATACCAATAACAAAATATAATAGGTAATTAGGGAGGAGAAGAAGAACACACGAATTGGTTATAACTGCTATTCTTTTACTTTCTCTTAAAACAAGATTACAAGTTTACAAGAATAACAAATAACCTCTCTCACCCTAAATTAGGATTTGCAGCTTAGCAATGACGAGAGACTAGTATGCTATTTATAATAAAACCTAACATACTAACTAATGGGCTTTTTCCACAAGGCCCATTACACAAGCCAACTTAATAAACAAGCTAACTTAACAAATTAGGGTTTAAACACTAAAACCTAATTTAACATGCTAACAACCCTAGCATCTTCGACACAAGCATGTGAACAACCTTCGACATCATGCTTAACCCTGTCGAACCAAGAAGCTACCCTTCGGTCATACTAGAGTTCGATCCAATATCTCACACCTTATTAATTATTTTTTTTGGATTACCCCCTTGAAATATGAAAAATTCTATGTTTTACCCCCCTAGGCCCCCCACTGTAAACTTGTTTTTTTGATTTACCCCCTGGTTTTTTACGGTTTTTTACTGTTTTTTACACGCTTAGGGGTACCCTAAAAATACAGGGGGATAATCCAAAAAAAATTAATAGGGGGTAACCCGAATATCGCCTATATGGCAGGGGATAAATGTCTATTATCCCTTCTTATAATAACATATATGAACAATTACAAACCCTTGTAAATATCATTAGTCAATTTGTCTATAACTAGTTGCACTATGATACAATCCTCTTTGACTTTGACATTGCTGCATATAAAATAAAACAATTAATTAAAAAACATAACATGAAGAATTTGTAAGGAAGATGAAGTATATATTTATAGAAACATCAAAATCATAACATAAAGTATAACTCATCACATCAAAGTCCCACATACTTCACATAACAACGCCAACATCAAAATCCCACACACTTCATATAACAACACCAATAGCTTTAATAAACATCAGAATGCAACATCATTCACTTATATTTAATGTGCATGACAAGGGTTTAGGTTCACATGTAGCAAATTAACAAAACCATAAAACCACTTATAAAATAATAATGTGTTTTAGAAAAGGTGTGGGTAGAAAATGGAGTCATCTTGTTGCTATACCAGTAGGGAGTCACAATTATGCACAACACTGCACACATTTTAGTGCAACATAAAAAAGGTAAGTGGATTCACTAAGATACAACAATATGTACATTATTTCGCATTTATACATGATCTTTCACCAAGCCAACTCCAAACTTTAATTTTTTTTTGGAAAAAGGTCTAGTTTTGAGGTGTACATAAACCTCATCCCATGTTCCCCACTTCTTGAAACCACATTTTAAACATGGACATTTTATCTTAAGACCGTCGATAGATTGATGGTGAAATGCAAAATTCAAAAAATTAATTAATCCATTTTCATATTCAAGGGTGTCTTATGGTTTGTCAATCCATGATTTATCAATAGGCATGACTACAAAAGAAACCAAAACATGCATCTTAAATTAAAGATTATTAAATCATGAGCAGTCCTAAATGTACAATAAAACATGACAAGAACTATATAGTAAAAACAATATAAATGTGTAACACAATTTAAATGTTCAAACATGACAATATGAATACATAATAAGTACTTACTTCAATAGTTCTTCGACAACAATATCATGTCCAATGAAATTTATACGACTCTTCCTTTAATTTCTGCAAAAAGTAAATAACTTTTGTAAGTATGATTAGAAAATACAGGGATAGCTAATATTTGTATTCATCTGGATATGTGATTCCACACACATTTTTAAATATATGTAATCTAGGCACATGCACACTATTTTTTTATTACTAAAAAAATCCAATGTTTTTCATATAATTGTAGGAGGAGTTTTGTTAAGAACCACCCGTTAGAATAAATAATTACTTACTCTCTTACAACCAATTTTATGCAAATTAATATGATACAAACACCGTCAAAATATTTCAAACTAACTTTTCTTTGTTTTTAAACATTTTAGACAGATGCACACTACTACAAAGATATTAACTTACCTGTTAAAAAACTAAAAAAAAATGACTACCACATGTATTACAATTTTCTTAAGTTTGTGATTATCAATTTCATAAGTCTCAAATCTCATATATATATATATATATATATATATATATATATATATATATATATATATATATATATATATATATATATATGACATTTAAAAGCATACAAGTATGTTATCTCAGAAAAACCATATGATATAAAGTTGGATTATCTTGGAGTAGCGTCATTTTAAAAGGTTTTAAAATTGCTATAGCACTATTAGTAGAGTTTCACAAATCACTATTGTTCTGCTTATGCTATTTAGTACATGATATGGTTAAATAGTAGTTGCCTAGTTGGTGCCTCATTGTAACTCTGCAGCATAACAGGATTTGAGCAAACTGCTATTTTCCACTATCCACAATTGACAACATTGCTTCTTGACCATCTTGGTTCCAGAAAGTTTTATGTTTGTTATTTTTGTGTAACGTACATGTTTTTTTTGACTTTTCGGAGATTGATTTTATCTCTTTTTCCACATTTTTGTTTAATATAGAAAAGATTGCAATTCCCCTTGTTGGACTAAGAAGACTATTTTTGTTTAAGATTTGTAATGCCGCTTAAGTTTCTGTTTCATAACAATTTTGTGTGAAATTAATGTTAATGGAAAACTACTTGAATCCAAATTCTTACAGGAATGTACTCTAGTGACAAAAGTTTACGAAGTCCTCATTGAACACACTAGTCCTCATAATTAAACACAACTAGACGGAAGGAATACGTCCTCATTGAACACAACTGGACGGGAGGAATACGTTAACCATATTGAATTCAATTTAACCATATTCAAATACTAACACTATGCACAAATCCATACCTAGATCATATTTGCAAAGAAGGAGGGAGTTGAGAATACATTGAATCTAGACCTATACTTAAATACGCATATACCAGGTAACTATTTAGCAATAAATTAACAACCCAATATGAACATGGTTAGAGAACTTACTTCAAACCGGAAGTAGTCATTAACTAGCTAGTGGTTCAAGTTGGTGAAGCCAGTGAGATACTAGTGGCTCGACCAAGATTTTTTTGAAAAAGAAGAGAATATAAGTTAAACGCAGTCCAATATAGCATTCCGTCGAACAGTTGATGTGGATATTGCATTGAAGTTAAGGGAAGACTCACCAGCTAGGAAATAGAGTTATGAATCCAATAAGGCATTTCGTAGAACAGTTGATGTGCATCATGAATTGAGATTATATACTTATGCATCAAACAACTACAAAGATAAGGAAAGATTCACCAACTAGCAAATAAAGTTATGAATCCAATAAGGAAAGCACAATATTACCTTGAAATTAATTGATTGTAGGATTGTGGATTGTTGAGTAGAAGAAACGAGCAGTAGAATGACTGATTACATAATTGTAGATTACGGAGCAGCATAACAGAACACCAAAAAACCTGATTACAGAATTGCGGTTTGCGGATTTGCGATTAAACAAAGAGAAAATGACGGTTCAAATTATTGGTAGGGTTTATTATTAGGGTTCCATATTGATTTTGACACTAAAGAGGTGTGACTCTAATTTCAAATCATTGTTAGGGTTTGAATTTGAATGAAATGAACGAATTTAAATCGAAAGGATTTACGAAAAGGTAACGGAAAGAAGGAATCGAATTGAAATTGTATCATTAAAGAGAAAAGGTTGAATACGATGGAGGAAATGAATACGATTTTGTTTTCTCTTTTTTTAATTCATAGTATTGTAAGTAAGATTATTATTATTATTATTATTATTATTATTATTGTAAATAAATTAACTATTATTTAAAATTAATAAAAATTTGTTTTATTATATATTATATATAGATAAGTGAATGAAAAAAGGGAGGAGTTAGACAAACGCACGCTACACGGTTTTGGGAAGTTTTCAGTAAATAGTGGCAGTTGAAACCGCCGTTTTAGTACTAATATTACGACGTTTGTTAACACTGTCATAATCAATAGGGGTGTTCATGGGTGTGGGTCGACCCACGAATCCGCGAACCCAAACCGAACCAACCCATAAATTACCCGAACCCATTCATTTACGGGTATACCCAACCCAACCCGCAACAACCCATATAGTTTTGGATCGGGTATCGGGTTTGAGCTTTGCAACCCGCAGACCCGTTGACCCAACCCATTGATGTTACATTAATAATTTTTTTAAAAATAGAAATATAAATTATTATCTCAGTTTAACCATAATTTTTCCAAAAAAGCTTTATTCTCCACCAATAATACTACTAAATCAATAAATTTACGTAATTCTAAGACTAAATGTTGTTTCTTATTTTCTTTTGTATCATTTCCAACTTACGTATTTTATAAAAATAATGTGACTTGTGGAATTTTATACTATTATATAGTGTTATGTCATGTCTATGAATATTATTAGATATTATATGACGTGCTTCATTCATTTTGTGTGTTAGAAATGAGTATAAATGTATTGAATTGTGTTACAATATTTTTAAATTGAAAAAATTTATTATTTTTTCAATCTGAAACACAACCCACGAACCCAATCCAACCCAACCCATAAATGAACGAGTCAGTTCGGATTGGTTTTGATAATGAAATTGTGGGTTGGACGACGAACCCAACCCATTGAAATTTGAATGGGTTGGGTAACGGGTTAGGCCAAACCCAGTCCAACCCAACCCACGTACACCCCTATTCAAACGTATATTGTGGCGTTTTAATATAACTGCCGTAATTAACCCGATTTTTGATAGTGATAACGCTCACAAAAGTCAACATGGTCGTCACAACCGTTCTTAAATATAAAAAAATCTTAAGTAAAAAAAACAAAAACAAAAAATAAAACAAGAGCCCGCTAAGTCCAAAAAAAAAACTTGACTTAGGCAAAAGTTAGGGCATCCCGATGGACCAGAAATTCAAAAGAAGCGGTCCGTAAAGGATTAAAAGCCAAAAATAAGCTTGTGACTGTCATCTCAAGAATCATAAATGCTTCTCAACTGTGCTTGAACTTTATCAATGCTTCCTAAGCATCATTGCGACTATATAAATTCTCTTGTAGACTGAACACATCCATGGGACTAAACGAACTTAGGATCGGAGAACATCAAGGAGAATGAGTCACATTGGTTGCTATATGATTTTGAATTTGATGTGTGCTTATGTGATAATTAGTAATTTGCGTTATGTGCAATATTTGTTGAACTCATTATGATTATGAAGTGTCATGGATTGTTGGATATTTGCATGCTATATTCATTGTTCATATTATATATTTATAATGATATGAATTATCACCCTTTTGTCGTAATGATGTTCTATGCGACATCGCGCAGGTTTCAAAAAATAATTTTGCTTGCACGAGGATTAATCGGGGAGCTTGTTTGGTTATTTCGTGTATTTTTAGGTAGTTAGTCGATGCTCTGGTAATGTAACACGGGGGTATTTAAACTCATGTTTTGTTATGATGACATATTGTTATATACTCTTATTTGACATGGTATTTTGGATATATTATGTTAACTGGCCTTAGTTCCTGATGTTTGAACTCATATGACTTATCGATGATATAATATTGTCATTATGTTGGTAGATGAATATAGTATGAGATGTAATCATTGAAATTGTTTTGAGAAGAAATATTTCGTTGGGATATGCATAATTGAGAAAACATGAAGTTTAATATGTGTTATAATTTTGGTCAGGTGCATGATATGTATGTGTTTTGTTGGTTTTCATTTGTTATCGAAATGACATGTGGCACCTTTTGTTGTATGCATGTTATTCCTGTTATTATTTTTAAATATTTGGGATTAAGAAAAGGGGTGTTACAATGAGTACTATTTGGTTCTCTCAATCTTAATGATACAATCCTACCATAAATATAAATAAAGACAATGTTATAATGCGATGGTTACAATTATCTCATAATGATTACTAAATATAGTGGTGGTTACAACACATTAGTTTTAACACTCCCGTTTAATATGTTATCGGTTTTCGAGTTGTTGAAACCTTTCTCAGGGAAGGAAGTTCTATTGTATGGATGTCAGACATTTGCTCTTCAGATCGACAAAACTTAAGTTGAATTTCTTTTTCTTCTATTTATTGTTATATAAAATGATACTTGAGTGATATATGTCGAGTTCGGATGCAGTGAACTGGGTTCGTAGCCATAGCAAGTGCAGACTTATTGTCGCAGCACAATACAGTTCCTTCATTTTTATGATGATCGAGATCGACTAAAATTCTTCGAAACCATATTGTGAATGAGGTGGATATTGATGTTGAGACATACTCGGCTTCGGCAGAAGATTGTGCAACACTTTGTTGCTTCTTGGATAATCATGAGAACATTGTTGAACCAAAAGAGAAACAATATCTTAAGGTGCTTTTCATGTCATCTAAGGATTCACCAATATCACTATCACAATAACCAACGAGGTTAAGTGCGTGATTTTTTTGATAGCCCAGAGCGAGGTTGCCTTAGACATAGCGTAAGACATGTTTTCCTGCACCAAGGTGGAAATGGCTCGGGCTCTATATAAATCTTGAGAACAGACTTGCAATATACATAAGATCAGGTCGGGTTGTTGTGAGGTATAACAGACTTTTTATGATGCTCCGGTAATGAGTGGCATCCGCCGTTTTTCCTCCATATTCTTTCTTAAATTTCTCCCCCGTTATGAGTGATTTGGAGACGGGATTGCATCCCAACATGTTGAATTTCTTCAAAATATTTTCTGCATTCGTCTTTCGGCAGAAAAAGATGGTCTCTTCTTCTTGGTAGATCTTCATGCTTAAGAAATGTCGATGCAAACCCATATCGCTCATTTCATACTTTTGAGTCATGTCATCTTTAAACTTTTCGATCATCTTCTTGTTGCTTCCGGTGGAGATAAGATCATCAATAGTCACTATAAACTCATTCGTACCTTGATGCTTGACATAAAAGGTTGCTTTATTCTTGCACTTATTGAATCATGCTCTGTTGAAGTAATTGACGATCTCACTTTACCAAGAGTGATGAGATTGTTTAAGCCTGTATAGTGTTTTCTCAAACTTGTAGACTTTCTCTTCTTTTCCTTTGAGGATGAAACCCTGATTCTTCTTGATCACGCAGACCTTATCCACCACTTTCCTCCACGATTCTTCTTTGATTGCTTCGTCAAAGTTCTCGGGTTCAACTGAATAATAATTGCATGTAGCATATATATCGTATATTGATCTATACCTTTTTGGAGTTGAGCTCGGGAGATGAGAAATTTGATGAGGTAGGATCATTTGAGTTAAGGCTTTTTTCACTGATTTCAATTAAGCTCGAATCTGGTGTGCTCGACTCTATTGAAGTAAGCTCATTTTCATTTTCTTTGTGATCATAACGTCTTTCTTCTCAACATTGCTTATATTACACTTCTCGCCTTTAAGAGATGCTCATATTACATTATTTTCCCTTGTTGTGTTTTTTTGTTTTTAGGTCTGATGGCCTAGTTGTCACTATATGTAGGATTTTAGGGGTTTGAAAATACACACGCATGCAATCGGATGTCCTTTAAAGGTGAATAAATTATACACAATTTCATTCTTCAACGAAACATGTTGGAAAAAACTGCATTTTCCTCCCCTAAAGACGGATGAATTACATTCTATTTCCTTTTTAATTGGTCGTATTATTTCTCTTGTCTATGAAACTCACCTAGGTTGTTGAAGGTCTTAGGGGCCGTAGTTCCAATATTTTTGGATAATTTGAAACTTGGGTGGAGTCCTAGACTTAACAAGTACTGAGATCCAAATTCACTAAAAATATTAGAATCAGAGCCCCTAAAACCTTCAATAACATACCGGTAAGGGCTGAAGAGTGGTTTATTTATATATAGAAGAATGATAGAAAATCTATATTTTAGTCTAAGAATGAGATCTGATCATCGGCCATGAGACAAATATATGTTGCAGTGTGAAAATATATAACCCACCACATTTATTTTAAAATACATATTTGAGATATTACTAAAAGTAAGATTTATTATTAAATTTAAAGTGGATTAAGATTAATGGCTCTGACATTTTAATTTTTGGTGAAATCAAATATAGTTACCGATCTGGTTACAATGTGATTGTATTGATCATTTGTAAATTACACTTCAGTATGATGCAGTTACAGAAGATAACAAAAGACAGAGGTTCAGCAATATTACATGTATAACATAAAATCATACTAGTATTTCATTCATAATAAACAAATACTCCATCATTTTTTATTGGGAAAAAAAAAATTCAATACAGTATAGGAAACTAAAATAAAACTAAGAGCAAGTAGATAGATTATAGAACTCTTGGCGGCAAACAATAACAATCTTTTTGAGATAAGTAGGGAGATTATAGAACTCTTGGTAGCTTGCAATAGCAATGACTGCGAGTATGATGCCCCATAAGATTGAAACAATGATAGCAGTAGTCTTAGAATCCAAGAAGATGAGTTCTATTACTGATATTGCAGTTGTTATCACAAGTATGCCTAAGATCGTAAGGTTGCTACTGTTAACAGGGTGCTTTAGTGTAATCCATAATATTGATATTTGAAAAAGTAAAACGAAAGCCAAGAGTACCACCGAACATAACCCTACCATGAATTTTTCGCTCAAGAAATCAGTAGGAACATCACAGTGACTTGGCTTAGGGCTCACTGTCATTAGGACGCAAAATGCCACCGAGAGCATGACAATCTTCTTGGTCCTCCCTATTTCTGAATCAGATTCTTCCATAGCAATCACAGGTTCGGATTCGTTTCTGCTGTTTTGGTTACATTCATTAACCACAATCACAATCACTTGATTTTCCATGCTTTTTCTCTATCAAAATGACATGAATGTATATCAATATTACGTACACACATTTATACAGAGCTTTCTAAAATTCTATAGATAATAAAATCGAAAAGAATAGCAGCATGCATGAGGGTATATATATATATATATATAGTAAAGTGATGCAGTACCTATGATTAATTGGATGAGGGGACTTAGATTCCTCGCTCACTCACAGTCACTTAATTAGAGAGAGTTCTCAAAATATAAACTGCTTGAGAAATGAATTACAAAGACTTAAAACCTAACTACACCACGTGAAAATAGGAAAAGTTTGTTAGTAGTGATTATTGACTGTGCTTTTTTTACTCATTTATTTATTTTAAAATTAAATATTCATCAAACATGTCTTATTTTTCATGACCCGGTCATGGCCACTTTTATATATAGAGATAACAATTTTTAAAATTTAAACTGCTTAGGATCTTAAAACCTAACTATACCACGTGAAAATAGGAGAATTTTGTTATTATTACTAATTGTTAATTAAACGTTTTCAATGAAATGAGTCATGACTTGGATGACTGCTTTTTTTAACAATTAAGAAGAGAAAATAATTATATTCTTGCAACAACATCATTAAGTAATGAAATAAGGGTTTAAATGACTTTTACGTACATCACTCATTTTCTCATGAAATAATCCATTAATAAAAAATAAAATACGATAATAGATAAATTTCAATTGTTCATTATCACCGTTATGACATGATTTTTATTAAAAAGAAAAATCAATTTTTTATATGATTGTCATATTTGATATTTAATTGTCCTTTATTTAATTGATGACTAAAATTTTTTATAAAGTTTTTATATATTGTAAACTTATAATATAATAACTTGTGTACATATTTTTCTTCTTTATTTAAACTAAGTAATAATCTCATACAAAGTTACATGCTATATTATTTAAAATTTATTGAAAGGTTATTAAAGAATATTAAATAAATAAATATTCAGACATAAACTAAAAAATTTGAGTAATAATTATATAACTAATTTAACGATAATGTCTAATAAAAAATTTCAAAGAATCTTAACCTTCTTTTTAAGATATATTAGAAAATAATAAGGTAAATTGTGTATGAATTGAATGGTATTGTATATAAATAATTAAACTTTTTTGAATTGAAAGAAACTTAATGATCTATTAAAACTTAGAAGTTGAGAATAATGAGGATCACGCGTGAAAAAAATTTTAAATCCACTATTTCACTAGGCCAGTCCACATAGCATTTATTTTTATTTTTTATTAATTTTAAATTCATTAATTTTTCATAAACGAATAACTCATTTTTTTAAATTTTAAATAATTTAAATCAAAATTTCATAGAAATTTATTTGGACTTTTGGCCATCTAGTACCATCCTGTTTTCAATTTAATAGTCAAAATTGATGTTAGGTTTATAAACACTAATGTATCTCTTTAGAAAACCATGTGGGACTTTAATTACTGGATTATTGGTAGTTTGGTACAACAAATAAAAAGAGCATGAACTGTGTACGCAACTTCATGTACAGATAAACAGAGAGTATCATAGGCGGCTGTGGAGTTTGGTTGGCACGTGAACATGCATACTTATCTTGCTTCACCTTTTTTTTTGAAGCAAATAGAAAACTATTTCACCAAAATATTGGCTGCTAAATCATTATATTGCCATGGTCAGTCTCTTCTGAAGATTAGTGTATTCCATGTATGCAGGTTTGCTTCATTTGCATGGAAACTTGCAAAATAGAATACTATATGCTTCGAATAGTGGTTCATAAATCATAACTTCAAATATTATATTATATGTTGAATTTAAACCTACGAAAATGTTTGATATTAATACAAAGATTTTGAAGCAGGTGGTAATACATTCCGCGATGTAATACATTTGCAGGAAGAAGAAAAAAAGAAAACTCACCTTCACCGAATTCGACCAAACCCGGCAGTAAATCGAGATGTACTTGTATAAGCTTATATCTTCACAAATTAAATTTCCTTACCAATATCAACTTGTAATATATATATATATATATATATATATATATATATATATATATATATATATATATATATATATATATATATATATATATATATATATATATATTTGTAGCATTCACAAGACTCACACCTTGACATAATGAATGATTTATATACCATATTATGGCACAAAGCTTAATCTATTCTATGCAGCATTCAAATTTCAAGACGATATATCACAACAAGAATCAATTTAATTGTTATTTACCACATCCTGCTCTTCTCATATGCATGCAGCTTCTCATTGTCAGCATTCAAATTTCAAGACAATATATCAAGTTTTTACCTGTCAAAAATTGATGCTACCAAGTTTTTGCAGGATGAAATTGTTTTGCAGGATGCTTGTGTATGAATATGTTACCAATGGTAATCTAGAGCAGTGGTTGCATGGCGATGTTGAACCTATAAGCCCTTTAACATGGGAAATACGCATGAATGTTTCTTGTTGATAAAAAACATGGAAAATGGTGTATTAGTAAGTCCCACATCGGTTTTGAGACAAATGACTTTAGTGTATATAAAGTAAAAACACATGTTGTATGTTGATTTGAAAATAGATTTAGAGTATTGGGTTGAATGTAGATTGTCATTGAATCTGGAAAATTAAATGGGCCCCAGGAAATACTTTAAAAATTAATATGTAATGTAATTTGTGTTTGCCAACAAAAATGAGAGCTTTGATGTTAGAATCGAATGGGTATTGAAGTCTTAATGAAGATGAGGAAGCCATTTTTGTTCCTTGAAAGTTTCTAAGGATGAAATGGTTAGAGAGTTATGAGAAGTTAGGCCGTTGACCAAGAAGAAGGAAAAAGTGGGAAATGTATAAAGAGGAGTTATTTATAATAGAAAAATGTTTCAGTATCCCCAACGAAATGGGTAAGTGGCACTTAAAAAACAGACACTTAGCATTTGAGTTTCTTAAAGAAAATTTGATTAAATATTATTTTAAGTATGGATTAATCGTGTGGACACAATTAACCTAGAAAAATTGAGCCATGATGGAAATCCCCGCGCATGTATGCGATGTGACAGTTTTGTGAAAAGTAGTTGTGATAATTGAAAACGTCTAATTAATGTGATGTGTGCAGGCTAATCTAAATAGTGTTGAGAAGTTACATAAACACCACTTTTCCTCTATATGATACATATCATCAAAAATGGCTTTTTTTGGATGGCATCTGTTAAAATTACTAATTGTCAAATGCTTAAGCCAGAAGCTTCGACGCATTGACTGTGTCGAACTAGTGGTTCGACTGATTTGTGAGTGAAGTTGAGACCAAGAATGACTAGGAGGAGTCTTAGGAACATATCCACAAAATTAGGATCACCATATCTTTCAAGAATGTTCAAAATTTTAGGAAATGTCACATGATAACTCTTCGGTAGTATGTCAAAGTTGACACTTAGTCGGTGTTTATGACTTAGGATATTTTCAAGTACAAAAATTGTGATTTAGAGATGTTCAGCGTTCGACAAAGGTAGTAAGGCATCCAGAAACGGTTATCAATGCAATTATTAGTTTTCGCCAAGTTTTGTTTAGTTTTTAGCAATTTCTATTTGAAGACGCATGGAAGCAAATTAGAGCAAAGTTACCCATGTATTAAGATACGCGTCGAACCTAGACCACCCACTTTTCTTTACATCTTTGTTTTACGTCGTTGAGATTTTTCTAATTAATCTTTTAAATAAACTAAACCTGTGATTGTTTACTAAAAATATCAATAAACAACCACATGAATTTATAAATTCACTTTAACAAACATAATAAATAGAACTGAATAATGTTGTGATCCAATTTGTATAGTTAAGAGACAAAAATTGAGCATAATAAATTATAGCATAATATATTCACTTAACAAAATTGTAATATTAATTAATTTAAAATAAATTTTACAAAGTGGTTTGTTATTGCGGCAATAAAACACGTGGTTAAATACACGCTGAGAAATGTGGACATTGACGTCAAATATTAGTACTAGTCGATATTTTACACTAAAACTTAAATATATGACAAAATAAAATATTACATAGCGAAGGGTAACTGAACTTTTAAATGCAAAGTTAAAAGACAAAAGAATCCAAAATTTAACAACGCACATTAGTCAGCGGGTAATATATCGTAGAATCATCATTTATACCATGTCTAAACTTCATGGTTTCTTCAATTTGCTCAATTTGCGGTAAATGCAAATTCCACAAATCACCCATGCTACGAAATATACAACTACATTCGACTTAACGTAAGGGTTACCATAAGCTGCTGCGGCTAACAACGATATAGCCATTATAGCTAAAAGACTAAGGAAGCAGCGAGTTAGATGTTTCTTTACCACCTTACGCGTAAATATGGTGTAAAACGAAAATAGGAAACAGATATTTACCATAACACCAATGAACATAATCGCTCTGTAAATACGCTATAAAATACTTTGTATAAAGGCCAAAGAATGCAGCCGAGTGTTCAGACACCTCATCATCGTCATCGGGAGGTGAATCTCCGCCGCCTTTGTTTTTGCTGGGTGTGCCGGGAGGTGATTTACCGCCGCCGCCGCCTTTGTTTTTGCTGGGTGTGCCGGGAGGTGATTTACCGCCGCCGCCGCCTTTGTTTTTGCTGGGTGTGCCGGGAGGTGATTTACCGCCGCCGCCGCCTTTGTTTTTGCTGGGTGTGCCGGGAGGTGATTTACCGCCGCCGCCGCCTTTGTTTTTGCTGGGTGTGCCGGGAGGTGATTTACCGCCGCCGCCGCCTTTGTTTTTGCTGGGTGTGCCGGGAGGTGAATTACCGCCGCCGCCGCCTTTGTTTTTGCTGGGTGTTTCGGGAGGTGAATTACCGCCGCCGCCGCCTTTATTGCCGAGATGTGAATTTCCGTCCGCATTATTTTTTCTTTGAGGTGGCCATTCTGTTTTTTTCCTAAGTCGATTTTCTGAATCTGATTTTTCGGACGAGGAAGAACCTATGTAAACCCAATGTTCCGTTTTACCGGATGCGCCAGTGTGGCTTGATGAAGATCCGTCACTATTATTTTTGACCGGAGTTGAGAAGACTTCAGTTATCTCAGGCTCTTTGAAACCGGAAGAACCATCATTGACTTCAGTCACCTTATTTGTGCCGGTAGGTGCGCGTCTAACGCTATTACTACCATCATATCTTGACTTTCTTCCCTCATCATTGCCGGAATCGTGTACTTGAGATATCTCAAGTGAAGACCAAAAATTTACAAGATTCGATATCTTGTTGGAGCCGGAGCCGGAGCCTTCAACGTGGCTTGGTAAAGATCCGTCGCTTACATTAAGCGAGCGTGATAAAGATCTGTCGCCGGCAGTTGGATTAATAGAGCGTGACAAAGATTTGTCGCCGGCAGTTGAATTAGTAGAGCCTGCTAAAGATTTGCCGCCGCCAATCGGAGAGCCGGAGCCTTCAACGTGGCTTGGTAAAGATCCGTCGCTTACATTAACAGAGCGTGATAAAGATCTGTCGCCAGCAGTTGGATTAATAGAGCGTGACAAAGAAGAACCGATAAAGGTCGAATCTTTATCGATTGAAACAGGTTTTGACGGTGGCGCCGCCATGGTTAAGGAGCCACTTGAGTTAATGGATAAAAAAGGTAAATGGAATTTTCTAAGATGGGGAAGGAAAGGTGAATAGAATCAAAGATTGAATGACGGGTAAATAGAGTAAATGATAGTAAATGGTAAAAATTGAATCCAACTGAATTATTTATACAAAAAGAACTAGTTAAAAAATTAACGGATCGCTCCGCTTTCTACGGTATAGTTAGTTTGCAATCGATTGAATATTTATTTATTTATATTAATAAATGAACATAAAAAAATACTATGATAAAAAATTATAATTAAATTTATTTTTAATTAATATATAATTATATTTTTAAGTATAATTTTTAATCATTATATTTTTTATAAAAAAAAATTAGATCTATTTTATAAATTTTAACAGGCCTCTCAATTAATTGAGTCAGACTCGGTCCAAATCAAAAAGAAAATGATATTTTATGTTTTCTTAAAAAATAAATATATAAATGGGTTAATCATTAAAAACTAAAAGTGTACAAGAGTACAAGACTCACGTGGAAAACACATATTTTCTATTAAATTAAATATTTTCTATTAAATTAAGTCCACGCAATATTTTCTATTAAATTAAGTCTATAAGTATTCTCCAATTACATCAAATACTTGGAGCTTGTTTGGTTCGACTTTTTTAAATCTTAAAAGTTATTTAAAAGTTAAAGTTAAAAATAAGAGCTTTTAAAATAAAGCTAAAATTATTTGGCAATAATATTTTTTTAAGCTCTAAAGTTATTTTTAAGCTAAAAATTATTTGATAAATTAATTTTAAACAACTTAATTATTTAGGCCAAACTAAGATATAAATAAATAGATATCTTCTAAAAGAAATACAAATGCGAATAAAATTCATAAATTATCATATAAAATACTTTCTTAATATTTTTAATTAAAAATAAATTATCTAAAAAAAGTTCAACCCTATTTTAAATAATATTAAAAGATTTTAGAAGATAATTCATGACTAGAAACATAAATTATTATAAACTTAAATGATTTCTATTTTCAATCAATTCAATGGATATTTGATTTCGAACTTTGTCCATATAGGCTCCAACTTGTACTCTTCTTGGGTTTATATGAAACTAAATCTTCATTAATATTTCTTTCTTCAATGTTGCCAGTTATATATTCAGAAATGTAATCATATTTGTCAAAATCTTCATCTACAAAGCCACATATTCGAATGAAATTATGAAGTGTTGTTGCAACTATAACTTTTTGTTGTTTTATAAGCGAAAATGGTCGCATATCACATAAAATATGCCACTTTTTTTTCCAAACACCAATTCTTCGTTCAATGACATTCCTTAGTGAAAAATGTGTATGATTGAATACTTCTTGTATGCCTTCTTCTTGACCACCAGCTCTAAAATTTGGAATATGATACCTTTCACCTTTGTATATGACATATACCCTTTCATATTTGGATAACCAACATCAACTAGATAGTACCTTCCTGCAAAAATTAAACATTTGTGCTAGTTTATATGCAATTTTAAATTAATAAATATATTAATTTTACTACAAAATGAGATGATGATTACCTTCCGGTGGATGTGGAAACATATTTTTCATTTCTTCAATTGTAGATGAAAGGATACATGTATCATATGCAGTACCAGGCCAACCAACAACAACAAAAGTAAATAACGTATCTAAGTTGCACACCAACATGACATTTTGTGTTGGAAATCTCTTCCTACCAATATAACGTATTTGATCCTTAGTTGGAACGACGACAGGAATATGTGTTCCATCTATAGCACCTATGCATCCTTGAAAATGAGGTCAATACCTATTATCTTTTCTAATTTTTTATGGAATTTCTACAAAGTTAAAATTAGGAGGCTTGACAATTTCCTTTGCTACTAAACATACACTTTCTAGAACTCCACTGAACTTCCTACTTACAGATTCTCACGATTTCCAAATTTATTTTGGATGTTTCGATTAGTTTCACTATTTGCACAACTCCAAAGAAACATGGTCAAAGCCTCCAATGATGTCATTTCTTTGGATGGATGTAATCATCCCTTACTAACTAATAATTTTTCAAGTTTCAATACTAGGCAAGTTTCCATCCTAAACATGTTATAACTTTCACCTGGTGTGTTAAGAGTTTCTCTAACCCAAGTTCATCCATGATAATAAAGAAATCTATCACCTTGCTTTAGTAAGTACCTCGTATGATAGTCAAATGCAATTGTTATTGCACTATAATATATTTTATAGAACTTACATTGTCTTTTTTTAACTTTTCTCGATTGCTCGTTGATTTGTTTAGAATGCATCTGTAAACTAATTTGAAAACAAAATATTACAAATTGCAAATACATATTCATTGAAGTAGTTCGAATGCATAAATGTCTTAAGAAAAACATAGAAGCTAAAACCTAAAATGATATAATACTTTATAATACATCTAAAGACTCAAATTCCAACTGAAAACATAAAAGTCAATAAAAATATAAAACATAAACCTATATCTTAAACTGAATACTTGAGGAATTCACGCATACTTGTATATAATCCACTCTATCAAATCGCTCATAGAATCTTTTAAACATATTAACAAAACTCTATTTTGTTCATCCTTAAGCATCTCTAAAGTATAACTAAATTGTTGAGGATTCAAAAGTCCTTCTTCTTTTGCACTTTTTAATATTGCAACACAAGTTGGGATAGAGTATTGTCCATTAATATGAGATGTTGCCGCAATTTCAGCCTTTTCAACTTCATTATGGCCTTCAGTTGCTTGAACTAGTCTTTCTAATGTTTTTCTCATTGTTGGTGCAGTCTCAACCTTTACCTTACCCTTTGTTGATTTTTTACCCATGTTTGGTGAAATCTTTCTTTTATTTTTGGATTGGGTGTTTCTCACAGGGCTTAATTCATCAATATTAAATTCATCATCAGAATCAATAATTTCGTGTGTCGTATCTGTAGTAGTATTTTGGTTTGTAGATTCTAATGTTGCGCCAATAGCCGACGTCCATGCACATTGGCTAGTTGCCACTATCTCGCCAAATATGAATTCCAATTCATCACGGAATTCCAAACCTTGATATCGAAACTTAGCATATTTCACATTCTCCTATGTAACCAATAACAAGAGATGTAATTTAAACAATCTAAATTCTCCTACTTAACTTTCAATAATTAAAAATTAAAATATTTGCAACACTAACCCTTATCTTAACTTCCTACCATGTAGGATCAGCATCAATTTTTTCCTGTTTGAGGATTCCATCCTAAACAAGTTTCTTTACCCAATAATTATTTCCATGTAGTCCAATCAGTTCTCAAACTATCCAACCTATTCTTCAACTACTTTTGGGTATAGTTTTTATTAGTACGTTTTTTGTATTCTTCACGTATTTCTTCCCATTTTTTATTTCTAAAAACAATTCCTGACTTTCCACATTTACGAATCTCATTTATACAATTTTCAAGTAACACTTTAGCACTATAGTCATCCTATTTTACTTTTTCTAAATTTTCAGAATTATTTGGAAGACTCTCTTTAATAGTCATAGACTGCAATATATAAAAAAGTTATCAATATATGTCAAGAAAATATATGGAAGGCTAGTAGTCCTAAATTTTCAAAATTATTTGGAAGACTTTCTACTTAATGATGAATCGTTCTAAATATATGAGTCAGAATTGTTCAGAATGTGAGTCGGAATCTTAAGTTGAACAATTCTTGGTTAGCATTATTCAACTATCGATTGAAAATTGAAAAAAAAAATCATAAAAACAAAAACTAAATACATAAAATTCTAACAATAGTATTTATAATAAAAATATTATAATATTATAATAATAATGATTTTCGCATCTGAGTATATATATATATATATATATATATATATATATATATATATATATATATATATATATATATATATATAATAACTTTAAAAAGGCTAATAAAAATGTTTAAAGTAATTTTAAAAAATAGTTATTTACATATAGTGTAATTTGTTTGTTTCATCCGCTGGATTGATAAAGTGTGTTTTTTCATTGTTAATATTTTAGTTTGAAAAACAAATAAACATTACACTGTTAAGTTTTGATCATCTAATAACTTTTTGAAATCTGAAATTTCTTTACCTTTATATATACATGCACATGCTTGTTAGATATACATTGTTTTTTCATAAAAATCTGTACATACATAGTGACTAAGTGACATATATATGTAGAAGCAATAGTAGATAGATAGTACCATATATATACACAATATAGCAAATCAATGAATAATATAGTCAAAAAGTATTATTCTATACACAGTAAAAACATCACATCAAAAAAATTCAACTGTAAAGCATGATCTAATATAGAAAAAGAGAAAAAGAATCTACAATATAAGAAAATATATTATTCTGGAAAGTATCAATATGCCCATCTGCTTCATTATGTTGCCACGTTGAACACTTCTCCTTCATTTTCTCTCTTCTTCTACCTCAAAACATCTTCTAACCACATAATAAACCACTTTATTTTTTCTCTCTTTTTCTCTCTCTTTCATTTCATAGTCTCTCTTTCTCCTTCTCAGAAATCTCATCTTTCCTCTCATATCACTAACCCTAAACCCTCTTCTTTCTTCTCATTCTACTTCTTCTTTCAAGTAACCAAAATCTTTTATAGTTTTTCTCTCACATATAAATTTTGTTGTTGTTATTGAGTGCTAAATCTATTTTTTATTTGATTTGCAGGTTTTCTCTCAAATCTAGATTTTTGTTGTTATTGTTACTGAGCATATTTTCTCTCGGGTCTGGGTAAATATGGTTTTATTGATTCAATTTTGTTTTCATTTCAGTTTCTATTACATATATTTGAACTTCATTTGGGGCTACAGATGCATTCAAGTAACAGATCTGAAAGGTGAGTCATGTAAAAAAGAAATCTCCTTCTATACCCATTTATTTTCATTATTATTGTTTTCTTTTTTCATGAATATTCTCTAATTTTTTCTATATGTAATTTTGCTGAGAATGATTTGTGTGTTAGTCTACAATGAGAACTTAACTACTTCTATATGCAATTTGAAAACTTTTTTTTTGTTGAGAATGAGTTGTGTCTACTCTTTAGTGTTTCATTCCACTGGTTTTGATTTAAATGATAGAAATAGTTTATTTTTTTGAAACCTTTATTTATTTTTTATTATGTTTTTCATTCCTCTTTTTATGATGAAGCATATTTGATGCTTGATAGGGATTTGAACAAATATTCCTCTCTATTCTTGGTCAAGCATGTTCTGGTATGTTCTTATGCTACTACTATTAATCTACTCTTTTCTAACGTGTACATCCACTCACCAACATAAATTTAGTGCATTTTATTTTTTTTCTTCCATTCTTACTGGATGGCTAGGTCTTCAGAACTCCTAAAATATATTAATACAAAATATTTGTGGATATTTGATTTACTTGAATGTCATAATTTATCCTAATTTTTTCTGTTTTGTTCACAAAATATTAATTTTGATTGAGTATGAATTTATATAAGTATTTTAATTATGTATTTTTATTCTACCTTTTTCACCATCTTATCATCTTTTTTGTACATAATGACATATTAAAGTTGAAAGAGAAGTGTTGACTATTATGATTGATTCGTATGTTACAGTTTTAAATGATATTGTTGAATCTATTATATGAAAGGTTAATAACAATTTTTTGTGTTCCTTCAATTTTTATATTTTTCTCAATCTACTTCTTATCTCATTATTTTCTTGACTTGACTTTTTTTAGACAATGAAGGAGGTTGATTCAAAAGAAGATAAAAAGATTGATATGGAAGACTGGAAAGATTATATGGCAAAAAATTATTCTCTTTTAAGATTGATAGTTAATTTTAAATATTATATGATAGATGTATCTAAAATTAAATAAATAATCATACATACTTATTTTATTTTTAATCTAAATTATTTTAAAATCTTTGATATATTATTACTTAAAATATTTAAAATTACTATAATAAATGATCATTAAAACATAATAATCATTGTACTAAAGAAAGTTATTAAAATAAAATGATATTAAATTTTAATCTTATAGTACATTGTTGAGTTATGAATTTTTATATTTGTTGTTAATAATTTTTAGGGTTAAATAAGTTTTTGGTCCCTGTAAATATCCCAATTTTGGTTTTTAGTCCCTATAAAAAAATTGTTGACTTTTAGTCCTTATAAAATCACTTTTGCACTCAGTTTTAGTCCCTCTACCGGGACTAAAAGTGAGTGCAAAAATAATTTTATAGGGACTAAAAGTCGACTTTTTTTAATAGGGACTAAAAGTAGTTTTTGATAATTTTATAGGGACTAAAAACATATTTAACCCTAATTTTTATTAGTTGCAGTTAATAGCATATAATGAAACACCATTGTCTTGGAAAATGGCAGGATCTATATATAAAGCAAGAATTTGAATTTGATGATAGTAGTAGAGGACCTGTTTTTGAATTTGTGATTAATGCGTAATTTATGAGGTTCTTGGAGAGGATTTGGTTTTATTTTAAATGTTGTTTAGTTTTGGATTCTGATGAATGATGATATACTATTTTGACTTTAAAAAAAATTGGATAAAAACAATGATAGTCTTATATCATGTATGCTCCAATGTACTAGGACAAGATAGCATATTTGAATCAAACAATTTTTCATTTAGCTTTTGTGTAAAAACATAACACCACTTAGACTATTTGCTTTTTTGTGATTGATGTTGGCATTGTTCATAATAGCATAGATATATTGAATCTTTTACAAAACTACCATTTTTTTCCATTTTAAATATCAAACTACCATACTTTTCCAAATAAATCCCAAAATACCACATTTTCAAAAAAAAAAAAAAAAAATTTAAGTGCATTCGCCAATTGAATGGGCGGATCCTTCTATTTTATTTAAATTTTTAAGTTTCCTGCGAATTTTCTTGCAAAACTTTGCTTTAGCGAAATTTCCTGCGAATTTTTCTACGAAAATTTGTTTCTGCAAAACGTTCTACGAAAATTCCTGCGAAATTTAATAAAAAACTATTTTAAAAAATTATATTTTTAGAGAATCCGCAGGTAATTCTGTAGGAGTATAGTTTCGCAGGTAAATTCGCAGGAAATTCTCTAAAAAATTCCGCAGGTAATTAACAAATAAATTTGAAAAAAAATAATAGTGTCCGCCAAAGCATTGGGCGGACGTTCAGTGCCAAAAATGTTGTTTTCTGAAAACATGGTAGTTTGGGAATATATTTGAAAGGTGTGGTATTTTGGATAATAAATTGAAAAAGAATGGTACTTTGGTAAAAGTATCAGATATATTATTTCAATCTTGACTCTTTTATTGCATATTAATAGTATTATTTTTTTACTGTGATAAAAGTACTATTGCTAACATACTGTCCCATGTGTCTCAGTCTATCTTAAAAAAACAGATGATACATCCTATCAGCACACATTAATTAATCATAACTCTCTCTTCACAAAGATCATTCAACTTTTTATCTCTCCACCCTTAAATGCAAATCAAGTCTCTCCTGTCTACTCTCTCTCTTCCCTACCAACTCATCACTATCACATTTTGAAAATTGTTTGAATATATTTGAATATCATTTATTAAATATTGTTGCATGTAATATTACTTTGAATGAGTATTTAATTTATAATCATTCTTTCTAATTTTCTAATATCATTTTTTGATATATGGTGCACTTCAAATCAACCATTTTATTTTACAATGATTTATAATATTAATGAAAAAATAGTGTATCGCTGATATAAATATTTTTAGAAACGACAATTTATATCTGTGAAAATATGTGCATACCACACTAGAACCCGTGTGTACACACGAGTTTTATTGATGTAAACGAGAATAAGTTTTCTATTGATTATAATGGGAAAAATACTTCGTAAGAAAGTCCTTAGTATACTCTGTGGTTGCAACATTGTTTGATCTTTCACATCATAAAAAAAATATTATTGTTGGAATGCACAAGTAATACACCAATACCGTGTGAACGCACGAGTATCCATGCCAAAATCTGTGTAAATCCACGGGAAAAATGTGTTGTTTTTTTAACTTTTCATGTATCTAATATTTTAATTGAAACTATTTTTAATTTAAAGCAAAACTTTTAAATGGAAAATTAGACTCCTATTTATTGTAATTTTCTTTTATTTCTTTAACTTTATGCTTAGTTCTTGCTAACACATGAAGTAGCTATGTTACTGGCGGAAAATGTATCATGTATTATTTAATTTGATAACATGTTATCAAAAAAAGCAAGTTTTATTATTATTTTGTTGTTTAAAATTTCTTTTTTTTTTCACTTAATGATCTTAAATTCTTAATGATTTGTGTAAGTATTGTCTTTAATGTATTCTCTATTAGTATAAAATAATTATCTTATTATTAAAAGACTTAATTATTGATTATTTAATACAACATTAAATAATTTTTAATTACTCTACTCATTTCTATTTATTTAATTTCATTGAATGATGTTTCATGTATTTGTAGTGGAGTCTTTTGTACGTTACTTTTCATGAGATAAGAGAAGACAATATTTTCACTTTTCAAAGCATTGAAGAGACAGTTTTTGTTAATAGTTGATTGATTTTAAAAGATCACACCTTATCAATCCAATGATGCCTAGATTGAACCTACAGTTATTTATTTATTTTAATTTAAATTATTTTTACATCATTAAACTTTTAAAAATATTATCTCTACAAATTGAATTAAAAAATTGCAATTAAATCGAAGTAATATTTTTTTATATTAATTAATAGTTCTTAATTTAAATATATAATTTAATACCTATACTTTTATTCCTACAAAGATTGACAAATATATGACTAACACATGTACTGTATTTATTTTAAAATCTAATATATTAATTACAATAACATGTATGAATACATATTAAAATATAATTAATGATATGAAAATTTGAAATTATGGTAAGTTAATAATTTTATGATTGGAAACTATTTATATATGTTACAATATAAAAAAAAAGTCATGCTAACGAGTGCCCCAGGGGCACTAGTTAAACATTCCAAATTAAGAAAATATTGAAGATTCATTGCATTGAATACACCTAATCTTCTTTAAAAAATTTATTATTTATATTTTCATTGCATTTAATACATATATTTTGGGTAAAAACATATATTTTTACTTTATTAAACAATGCTCGACTTACCTTTTTAATCTTTTAACCAGTGCCCCTGGGGCACTCGTTAGCATTACCCTAAAAAAAAATGGTGTTTGTTTAATTTTTTTTAGTTGAGTTAAACATTTATGATAGTAATTTCACAAATTACTACAATAAATTCACTTTTATGTTATACCAACAAAGGAGAGAAAAATTTATATTTAAATTTATCCCCATACCGAGTTCGACTCTTGGTGGGAATAATATTTGACCAGAATCATGATCTCTCGACACGAACTCTGGATTATTATGTATAGAAATTAATTATTAATGTTTGTATAATTGATGTATATATAAAAATGTACACTTCATATATAGTTAAACGTGCTTATAAAAATATATGTTATTTTAGTTAGTTTTCTAAGTTTTTTATCTATAAAATTATCTTATAGATCTAAATATTTTTACGGGTGCCAGACATATTTCTACACATTCAATTATTAATTTTTCATGGGTGCCAGATATTTTTCTATACATTCTATTATTAATTTTTCACGGGTATCAGACATTTTTCTATACATTTAATTATTATTTTTTGACGGGTACCAGACATTTTTCTATACATTCAATTATTATTTTTTTCACAGGTACCAGACATTTTTCTATACATTCAATTATTTTTTTTACAGATATCAAACATTTTTTATTACAAAATTTATATCTGAAACAAATGCGCGTCCCATACCAGAACCCGTGCGAACGCACGGGTTTGTTACTAGTTGGACAATACGTCAATACCTACAAAGTTTATAACGAAATCAGAAGAAGAAAAATAAATAAAGTAATATACCTGCAAATGTAATGTTATGAGTAGAAGAAAAATCTGAAGGACTACAAATGTGACTGCACTGGCGCCGTTTTGCGGGGATAGAAAATAAAATAGGGCTAGCATCTCCCGAAATACTTATATATGAAAAAATATTATTTTTTTGAAAAGTGTTGTTATTGGGAATCGAAGTGCGGCTCAAATATAATAAGCTCCGCAAATGTTTTCAAAAGTTAGTTTCAATATTTTTTTTAGAAGTGCCTTTTAGTTAATTTTTTATATTAAAAAAATGTTATTTTTTTAATAAGAGCTTTTCTAAAAAATGTGTTTCGCCCACCGTCGAGAAGTAGATAAAAAGCTGAGCCATATGGTCTATTTGATAAGACACATTTTTGAGCTTATATCTGGCTTTGACTAATATATGCATAAGAATTTTACTATGCATCATGCATAAGCCTGCATAAGCCATTGGATCATGTTTTTAATCCAGTATTGAGTATTGAGTGGTGAGTATTGAGTATTGAGTAATAACAATCGATGTCTAGAATTTGATCCAAAGGTCTATAATAATCTATGCATGGTGCATAGATTTTTATCTATGCACGGTAACTACACCCCTTATATCTTATAAGCTGAAATGCCAATTTAGACTTTTTATAACTATTTTTTCATCACGAGTTTATAATTTATTTTGCTATCTTATAGCATAATATTAAGAGGCTAGGCATGACAACGGGGTGGCCCAGGGACAATTATTACCTCCCCCAAATCCAAACATAAATCCTCCATACAATCTCTGTTCCCCGTCCCAAACCCAAACGGGATAAAAAATTAAAATCCAAACCTGACTCAAACAGGTTCAGAGTTGGGTTCAAATATCCCCGCCCCCGCCACCATCCATTTAGTGAAATCAATTTTTTTAATAGAACTACTTATTTTTTTCCAAAATCAAATAACATTATAAATAATAAAATAAAACAATTTCAAAAAATTCCATACATACATTTCAAATATTTTAAATAATAAATACAAATCAAAATATCAAAACATTGGCTTAGGGGCGGCCACCAAAACGGGTCATGGCCCGCCGGCCCGGCCCGGCCACCAAAACTCGTCGCCCGCCAATACTCGCCCCGCAAAAAATCATCAAAGTCTGCCCACCTATTCGTTCAGTCTGTCCCGCCTTAAGCCCGTCCTTTTTTAGTTAATTCTAGTAATTCCAATTATTGATGGTTTTATTTTATACTTTTATTTGTAAATACATGCAACATTTTTTTTAAGCAAAATTTGTTTTAAATATGCTTTATAAAAAAAAATTCTAAAAAATAAGTGAAAATTTTGATTGAAAGGTAAAAAGCCTATTAATCTATTAAAAATGAAAATAAATAAATAGGCGGACTTGATTTTTATGTCCATTTCCACTTGGCTGGCTTGCTCGCCCCGCTCTTTTTTTGGCAGACTTAAAGTGAGGCGGGGCAGACAACCTGTTTTACCATCCTTACATCTGTCACATATTTAATTATCTAAATTATCATAAATAAATAAAAATCTACATAATGAAATAAACGGGTCGAGTTTGGGGTAGGTACTAGTGTCCCCATTATCCGACTCGTCTCCATATTTCTTAATAGAGGAAAACTCATACCCGGTCAAAGTGGATTTTCCCCATCAACTTCGGACAGGTACGCTTGTTGTCATGTTGTCGTTACCGCGAAAATCAACAGAGTCGCCACTAACATATTTATCCTGAAAAGGAAGGGAATGCCAGCAAACCACAGAACAAAACAACGGTCTCACGACTAGAGAAGAGAGTAAGGGAGTCGGTTACCCCTCGATGGTATCCACGCTTGTGTCTAAAACTATGGGTGTGTAAGCAAAATGCGCTAATCTAGACTAAAATGCATGCAAAATGTGGGGAAAAGAAAGAGTTATACACGCACTGGCCTTACCCCGCTGCCTACGTATCCTTTTTTAGGAATCAGAGGTGTCGTAGCTCGGCTAACTAGTTTTTGTTTGTTTTGTATTTTTTAGGTGAGCGAGTTACATTCGCAATCCGCTGCTCGACCTTTGGAGGCTTACGCTTGGAAATGGAGCGGAAATAACAAGCTCTTAAGAAAAGAAAATCAAAGAGTTTGGTTTGTGTTTTAAAAGATGCATGAGGAAAACCTAAGCTAAGGGGGGAAAGCTTGATACCTATGTTATCATACAAAAGGTGAAAGACTATACTAAACTTGCAACCTATCGGGAAAAGCGAATGCAAACAAAAGTATCACCCGAGTCCACCAAGCATTAGACCAAGCGCAATAAGGAGATCGGGCCATAGACAAGAGGAGCGAGTCCCTCTCAGTAACCAAGTCGTCACACTGTGGCAAAAGGGGTCCCTTGTCGCGGTATCATGTCACTGGGGCAAGAAAAGATTTGGGGGGAAACGGTGCGTGCTTACACCGAGCATCAACACCGTGCGATGTGAGCTATAGAAAGTGCGGTATTTGGCTACTAAACCCTCCTCGGTTGCCTTGTACAGGTCTTTTGACTCGATGATCTTTGGCACGTGTTCAGAGCTCGGAACTTGCAAAAAGTGAGCATAAGAACGACCTGGGGACTGGAAATTGTGGGGGTTGATTGCTAACCTTTTCCACTTGCCTTCTCGAGGACTTACAATGGCCTTTGTTAAGACTTCCTGCGAGCACAAGCATAAACACACCAGCAAAAATAAAGCCTCTTTCGAGGGCTTGGCCAGATGCAATGCATGCCTAAGTCCTACTTCTCATGTTAAATGATGAGGAAAGCGATAAAATGCTGGAAGAAGTTAAAATGAAACAAGATCAATACCAAATGGATTATGATCCATAAACCGCAGCAAAATAAGAAAGAAAACCAGAGATCCTGCAAGCGAGCTAGCAAAGGCAACAACAAATAGTCAGCACACCGATTAGCCACATAAGCAAATAAAGGTCGACATCGTGAAAATAAATCACGCGTCGACATGTGCGTCGAGCACAACCACAATACACCTGCAAGGGAAATAAGCAATCCAGACAAATAAGTATAAAGTATAAGACGTGTCTCCCAGATGAGAACACGACACGAGGGAATGAGATTGTGTCCCACAAATAAAGCGGAACACAAATGAGATAAGTGTCATCAGTAATCATCCTTCAAAATGCCTTGTACAGAGGCACATAAGTTAGAGATAACAACATATCACAATCGAAATTGCGTTATTATACTACAAGCAAAACCGGAAATGGATAACGACATAAAGTGCGAAACACGAAACAAGTAAACCAAAATCCAAACAGGACAGCAATGGCATGCATGAGAAAATATACGAAAACATGTCGAAACATGCGACAAAATAAACGACAAACACACGCGAGTAAACACGCAAAAAAACACACCGGAAGCGAGCCAAACATACGCTCATGAAGGATATATAATTCAGAAATATTAACCAATCCACAAGAAAGCACATTTCACAAGTTTTCCAACTATATAAAGAACGCGCAAAACGGAGTTACGAATCAAAACATATGAATTTTCTAAGTTTAAAGCAAAAACAAAGCTTCTGCCAGCGACATAACCGGTTATGGGTGGGAGCATAGCCGGTTACGCTGAAGTCAGTAGCGCAAACAAAGAAAGACACGGGTTCGTAATCGGTTACGGCCTGGAGCGTAACCGGTTATGTTGTACACATAAGCAAAAAGAAAAAGCAAATACGAGTTTGTAACCGGTTACGGCCTGGAGCGTAACCCGTTACATCAGCACCAGAAGCAAAAAAAATAAAATTAACATCCAAAAGTACTTCAATCACACATCCATCAAAAGATATAGTCAAACACAGATTTGCCTCAATTTGCACAACATTATGAACATCTAACAACCACAGTTAAGCCTCAATTTTCATGTATTACATGTTAACAACATCAATCATCAATTCCTAAGTTCATGTTAGTATTAACACAAACACTTAAGGTACACAACAAGCCACAACAATGGATCATATCAATTATGCATACAAAATCATCGCCAAATCAAGGTTCTAAGGCATAAGAGTAAGGATCAATCATCAAAAATCATCCATTATCACTAACAAGTCATGGATCTATATTCAAATTCACATGATGATAAAAAATTTAACACTTAATCTGAGATCCGAATGCTTACCGAACGAAAATCTAAACCGAAGTGCGAACACGAACACGACACAGACGCGAACGTGAAGCAAAGTCGAAATTGCGAATCCGAAGAGAGGGAGGGTGAGGCGCGCGAGAGATGAGAGAGGGATGGAGAATCCGAATCGAGATCTTCACTCTTCAACCATGTTGTTCTTCAATTTGATCATTACTCTTGAATCTTAATGAAGAAGTTTGAGGTTTTTATGAGTTTTTTGTAGTTGAGAATTGAGAGGGAATTGAGAGAGTTTTTTTAGAATTGAAGTTAGGAGAGAAAAAAAGGGAAAATGGTTTATATAATGTGAGTGGTGAAATGTCAAAAATGCTCCTAACTCTATTATTTTTGAGCTTTTTTCGGGAAACGCGAATTGGCAAAAAAATCGGGAACGAGACCAATGCCAACTCGAAGATGACTAAATTTGTGACTCATGGCCGCGAGAATCGTCGTCATACGATAAACGGTGAAAAAGTTATGTGCGTCTGAGCAGCGAAATTTTTTATTAGTTCATTTGACGTAAACGTGCCGAATTTTGTGAGTAATGCTCGAAGAACGCAATGAAACTCAACTTTCCACTCGAATTCTGAACCTAAGTATGTGACGACGAAGTGAAGCTAACGAAATTTCAGAGATAATGCCGCCAGAATGGACTTCATACGATAAAAATCGAAGAAATTGTGAATTTTCAAACTTGCCGCGACATACCCGAAACCACACTTTTCACTGAAAAATCACGACAAACTTCAAAATGCTGGGAACTTTCGGTGCATAATCGGTCTTCGGCCCGAACATGTGAAATTTCGGGGACAATGGCACGAAGTTGGAGTTAAAATTTCGAACAAATCTGACAAGCGGATCATGAGATATGAATTTTTGAGCGTCCAGGAGACTGCAACGCAATAAACCCAAAATATCGAAAACAAAACTTTTCGTCCCTAGCAAAAACAAAATTTCCAATGCAGATGGTATCTTTATAAATTCAATTAGGCTAGTAGATATCAAAATAAGCCCATCTATAATCCTTCAAAATGTTCTTTATATTCCTAAATTGTCTACTAGCCTAATTTCCATACAAAAACTATCAACCGACCTATCGTGTAATGTTTTTTTTATAACAACGATTGTCTTTTTTAGGAAAAGAATTCAGGGAAGACAATTGGAAATGCTAGAGAAGGGAATGACCTTTATTACTTAGGTAACCAAAATATTCTTCTAAATCTATTCAGCAACAACAAATCCTTTTATTAAGAATCAAGTAAAATCAACAAAGAAAAAGGTCATTTTGTATCATTGTCGCCTTGGTCATCCATCATTTAGAGTCATAAAACAATTACTTCCTTCATTATTTAAAAGTTTAGATATGGAGAGTCTTTGTTGTGAGGTGTGTCAACTTGCTAAACACAAGTGTGTCTCTTTTCCGGTCAGTAATAAAATGAGTACTTTTTTCATTTTACTTAATTCATACTAATGTTTGGAGTCCGTCGAATGTTCCAAATATATTAGGTGGTTGTTAGTTTGTAACAATTATTGATGATTGCACTTGGGTTACTTGGGTCTACTTGTTAAAATAAATCTGAAGTTTCTCATGTGTTTCTTCACTTCTTCTCTATGGTTAAAAATAAGTTTTGTGTGAGTATTAAGAAAATTAGGTCTGATACTGCCAAAGATTACTTTAACCGTGATCTTAATTCTTTATGTAAAAAAGAAGGTATTACTCATGAGTCTTCTTGTGTTAAAACACCTCAACAAAATGGGATTGCTGAGAGAAAGAATGGGCACTTGTTAGACCAAGTATGTGCTATGATATTCCAAAATAAAGTCCCTAAGAAATACTGGGGCAAGGTTGTCTTAACTGCACTGTATCTCATTAATCATTTACCCTCTACCGTCCTTGCCTCCAAAACTCCAATGGAAGTCTCATCATCATTCTATCATGATATGTTTATGATTCGCTGTCGCGCACAAATAAAAAACGAGTATTTTGAAAACGGTAGTATAGCGACAATGGCTCGAGTCGTATCGCAAGGATTCTTGTTTATTATTAACTGCTACAAAATCGATGGGGGGGTTGGTTCAGGTTCGATTTATAGAAAAAGTGCTTAAAACAAGTGATTCTAAAATAAGCTATTTTGAAAGTAAGTGATTATGGAGTTAAGTTAATCTGCTGTTTTTTCGGTTCCTACTATCATCGATAAATATAATTCTGCGGAATTTATTCACATTCGAACACAATAACATTCAACAAGCGAGAATGGAATTATAAGAATTATGTTCCTCTTTCACCGGATTAAGCAAACGGTTCAACAATTAGCAGAATAACGAATTAAGCAGACGATATAACGCATACAAATTCAGGAAGCATAAGTCAATCGAATTAACAATATTATTCTATGATAATTCGGATTAAGCAAACGAATGACACAAAATAAGATTGATATGAATAGAAATTAAATTGCAAAATAATATTAACCTCAAGTCTTGGAATCCGAATTACACCAGATCAACTCAATAGGGATTAGTTCGTCATTGGATCGTACAAACTCTCAATATTTTCGTGAAAAGGATGATGATGAACAGTAACTCGGCTGCCACCCATATGGAAAAATAATACAACCCGTTTTTACAATCCCACTGGGTCAAACATACGACCCAGGCCCAAAACTAATGACTCGAAACTTAAACAAAGCTAGAGCTGCAACTTCAACGAATTTTCTGGCCCTTTTACAGTCCAATTCTGACTTCGACTCCAACATGAAAGTCGTAGCTCTCTCTCTCTCTCTTAGCTTTCCGGAAATTATTAGAACGCCTCAAACGGATTCCCGGAACTCCAGTTATGGTCGTTTCCGTGCAGACTGCTAAAGCTGAAAAAATAAATACGAAAAACAAATAAGTGCAAAAATAAAATAAATTATGAAAACACCTTAAAACATAAAAATAAGTAAAACAAACCGAAGAAATGCTTGAGTATAAACATGGAAGAACGTGCATTTAAATGCACTAATCAGTTTACTTCAAGTAATTTGACCCCTAGAATATTTTGGTGTACGTCGTTCCTCCATATCCATACTGACGGTAGAGGAAAATTTGATCCTAGAGCGTTAAAATATGTCTTTATAGGATACTCTTCTACCCAAAAAGGTTACAAATGTTATCATCCACCATCTCATAATTACTTTGTCGCTTGAGATGTCACCTTCCATGAACAAGAAAGTTACTTCCTTCAAACTCATCTTTAGGGGCAGAATATAAGTAAGGAAGATGAATCTTCTCTACTTCATGGCCTTACTTTCGAACCGAAAGTTGAGACTCAAACTAATAGTGACAATGTTGAGATTAAACTTGATTTTGGAAAAAATGAAAATGTTGAAACTGATGTGAGATTTAGAAAGAATTTAGTAAATACAAAAAGAAGAACATTCCTGAATCTACTCAAATCCAAGAATCCAATCCAACATTACATGAGGTAACTTCTCTCGGTCTTTCAAGCACTAGTGATTAAATTTTTGAATTTTCTCATGAACGAGAAATAGAATCCAACTCAATACTACCACCACACCACAAGGATTTTGATATTCCAATTGCCCTTAAAAAAGAGACAAAAAAAATGTATTAAAAAGCCACTTTACCCTATATTCAACTACCTAAGTTTTGAACATTTTTCACCCACTCATAAATCATTTCTCACAAGTCTAAACACTATATTCAACTACCTAAGTTTTGAACATTTTTCACCCACCCATAGATCATTTCTCACAAGTCTAAACCCTATAACAATACCTAACTCTTTATCTAAGACATTGTCTGACAAGAAATGGAAACAAGCCATGGACTTGGAGATGGAGGCAGTGAATAAGAACAATACTTGAGAAATGGTTTCTATTCCAAATGGAAAGAAACATGTAGGGTGCAAATGGGTATATAATGTAAAATACAAGGCCAGTGGATCTATTGAGAGGTACAAATCAAGAATGGTTGCCAAAGGATTCACCCAAACTTATGGAGTAGATTACTCACAGACATTTGCTTTAGTTGCTAAAATGAATGTCGTAAGGGTGATATTATCTTTAACAACTAATTACAATTGGAATTTATTTCAATTTGATGTGAAAAATGCTTTCCTTCATAGAGAACTTGATGAAGAAATCTATGTGGATGTACCCACTAGATATTGTGAACTTACTACTGTTAGAGACTAATTTGTAGATATATTTGTTCATGCTTTTGTGGTGTTTTGCAAATTTTTGTATAATTTTCAAGTGTTTACACATTCATTTCATATAAATAAACAAGTTTAAGTTTATGTTTGTGTGTGCGTGTGTATGTATGTATGTATGTATGTATGTATATATACACACACACACACACACACACAGTTCTTTACTTTTCCTTTGCATTTTGTAGGAATTTTAGGATATAGCAAGTTTTGGGACATAAAGTGTGGAAGAAAAGAGCTTTGAAGAGGCAAGAAGTCCAAAACAATCAAGAAAAATTCAACAAGTTCGCTAAACGAGCTTATAGCACGCTGGGAGAGGCCTTGGCAGAGAGGAACCATGTTTTGGAGCTTGCTTAGCAAGTTGGGCTGGTTTAGCGAGGTCAACTTCAAAGACCATATATTTTCGTACGCTCGCTTAGCGAAGTGGGCTGGCTAAGTGAGCTTTCACTTTTAGTCACTTGTGTTTTAAGCACTTGAAGATATTTTTTGGGTGTTAACCTTATCTTTCCACCAACTTTCTCATCACAACTTTTCTAGGGCTCAAAATAGAAAGAAAAATAAACATCTTTAAAAGAGTTTTCATAAAGATTTCCAAGCATCGTCCATCTTCATCTTTTGATCTTTGATGCTAGTGAATCATCTTTTGTTGCTTGTTGTTGAAGCTACCATGGTTATTGCTAACCTCTATTGTGTCAAGATTAGAGGTAGTTAACTTGTATAATATGTATTTCTTTTGATCTTTTGTTTATGAACTTACTTGATGATTAATATATGGTGAATATCTTGTTGTTTATGTTCTATTTGTTGTTTTGAATCACTATTGAGAAATATGTTTCAAACCTTTACCTAAAGATATTCATCTATCAATAAACAAACTCTATAGATAGATTTGTGAGTCGATAATCACTTGTATCAAGCTTTAAAGATTATCATGTTAATTGTTGGCATGAGAGATCATCTAGTGGTTAATATGATAATACTCACGATGCTGCTTTAGAGATAAATGGTATCGAGAGGATACATGATTGTATTAATAATTAGTAAGTTCATACACTTTATTAATCGAATATATATGAAGTAGGTTAAAGAAACCTATTCTTGACACACTTTTCTCAAATCGTTCAAAACTCTATTTTACTATCCTTACTTTATTTTCATGCAATCGAAACTTTCCATTATTAAAACTTGTCTGAACCCCTTACTGGAAACATTTTAATTGTAGAAAGGCGGTAATATCACATAAATCCTTGTGAAAATGATAAAACAAATACTTACCCTGTAAAGTGTTTTCAACAACTACCACCAACATTGTGTGCAAATTAAAAAAGGCTTTATATGGGCTAATGCAATCACCACGAGCATGGTTTGGAAGATTCACAAAAGTTGTTTCAAATTTTGTTCCTTTAGTAAATGACTCTTAAGATGATGTTGTCTGAGTGTTCTATGCATTATGTTGAGATGATTTATTATTATGCAGAATCGTTGCATTTGGAATGAAGGTCGTTGTATGTAATTTGGTGATGTAGTTGCAATAATGATGGTGGAATAAAATGAAGAAGTGTATGATGAATAAAATGAAAAAGATAGAAATGAAGGTGTTATAATGGCATTTGGTTGATAAAAATTAAATGGTGGAATAAAGTTGGAATACCCCATGAGAGAGTTTGAGTGTAAGAATAAAAACACCAATTGTTAGAGATCTACATCTAATTTGCTGGAAATATAGATAAAACTAAATATAAAATGAAATAACTAATTAAAATAAAATAACGTTCTTCATTCATTTGATATTCTCAAATGTGTCAAAGACACTACATTGTATAATATCGCAAATGTATAATCAAATAAAAGAGCTAAACACTAAAAAATTAATTAAGTAATAATAGAAAATCTCAACTATTAATTTAAATCTAAATCAAAATTAACCATCTAAAATAAGACATTTATTTAGTATCTTCTTCTCTATCACTTTTTTTTTAAAACAAAAGGAAAAGATATCATTAAACAAAAGAGAAAACAATACAACACAAGGGGGACCAAACCAAGACTCCTTAATGACAAAGCCTTAGACTAGGGGTACTATCCTTGTCTAACAAGTAATCTCTAATGATATCTGTATGAACATAGTAATAAATAGAAGTAGTGTTGGTATTTAAACCAATGCTAGCCAAAGAGTCCGCACAAAAATTGGCCTCCCTAAAATTGTAAGATATCCTAAAGTCAATGCTTAAAGTGTAATCCCAACAAGAGAACCAACGGGACCGAATCCTCCAAGGCACCAAAGCATGATTATTGCAAGCATTCACAACAAAACTACACCCCATTTCAATCTAAAGCTTATCAAAATTCTTTTCTTTTGCCAACTCAAGGGCCATGATAAGAGCAATAAGCTCAGCCGATTCAGAATATTCCTCAACTAAGAAATCACTAAAACTAACAATATGACCAGCATTATAATCTCTAAATATCCCTCCACAGGAAGCTATACTTGGAGAACCCTTAGCATCACCATCCACATTGCATTTTATCCAACCCATTAAAGAGGGAGACCAAATGACATCCATTGTTCTATCATTGGTACTTGGGTGAATAGTTATATCAAACTGTTTAAGCAAAGTAAATTTTGTAATAGATCCATTAGAAGCTATCTTAGAATAGTTTCCAACAATCTTTGCATAAGCCTTGACCATGGAAACACACAATTTCCAGGAGATGGATTTCTCTTCAAATCTGACCTGATTCCTTGCATTCCAAACATGATAAATGATGCCTACAATGCAGGCTTGAATAACTGCCTTGGCTTGAGGAGACCAGTTGAGATATAAAGTCTTTTTACAGTCTTCAATGCTCTTTATTATGAAATTCACATTAATAGTGCTTGCCAGCCATTTTCAGATACTGCAGGCAAACTTGCAGTAAAAAATAAGGTGAATAGAAGTTTCATTGCAAGCTGAGCAGAGATTGCAAATTGAGGGTAAGAGGAAGCCTCGAATTTGCAAATTTTCATCCGTAGGAAGCTCGTTGTGCATGAGTCTCCATACAGTCATAGAAAGGGAAGGAGGGGAATCCCTATCCCAAGGAAAGGACTTCCAAGAAGAAAGGGAGATGGGCTGAGTGACAAAATTATAGGCTTATTTCAAGGTTAGGATGCCACTGGTGGAGTTCTTCCAAGCAAACAGATCAGGAACCTCCACTGAAGATATAGAGTAATTTGAAACAATTCAAAGAAGGAGGGGAGAGCCATTTGGATGTTATTGCTAATCTGCCAAGAATTATCCCACCAAGCACTGGCTTTAGAGGTGAGACCATGATGATAAATTTCTAGAATTTTGAACTTGCTAGCTAAGGATTCACCTGTCCAGTTATCCAACCAAAAGTTAATGCTCTTACCATTGCCAATACTCCAAATGCAGTTCTCCATCATAGTGGCATGAGCTTCTTTGATTCCATTCCATATAGAGGAATTGATGGCATAACTGATAATTCTTCCATTTCTTTTCATCCTACCATTAAGCAGACTGGACCAACTTTGGTTCTCATTTAATAACTTCCAGCAGAGGTGAAGATTGGTAGCAGTATTGTAAGCTTCGAGGGAAATAGTACCTAAACCACCTTCATTCATCTTCTTACAACAGGTTTTCCAAGCAACAGTTACTAATTTTTTTTCCAAGTTACCACTCCACACAAAATTTTTGATCCAAGTCTCTATCATTTTTATTAAGCTTCCAGACCAGTTATATATTGTAATACAATGCACCATCATGCTAAGAATAACTGATTTCACCAATTGGGTTCTTCCAGCCATATTAAGAACTTTAGCTTTCCAAGCAGCCAGTTTAAGTCTAATATTATCTGCAATATACAAAAAATAACATGCTTTAGGTTTACCTACAAAAATGGGTACCCCTAGGTAGATGAAGGGAGGGTGAGCCATAATGAATCCTATGAGGTTAGCCAAACTGCAATGTCTGGAAGAAGACATTCCACCAACATAGATGAGGGATTTGGAAGGATTGCAGAGCTGGCCAAAGAATTTCCCATATTCCTTAAGAAGATCAGCAATTGCAGTTAGAGATTTTGCATCCCCTCTGCAAAAGATCATAATATCATCTGCAAAAAGAGCATGAGATGGAACCAAACTATGCTTGTTAGCTTTAATAAGATTGAGACAGTTAATGTTCACTAAGTTAGTTATTCCTCTACCAAGGACATCTTCAGCTATACAAAATAAAAGAGGAGACAAAAAATCTCCTTGTCTCATACCATTAGAGCAAGAGAAGTATCCAATTTTCTTACCATTGAAGCTAATAGACATGGTTGCAAAGCTTAGGATAGCCAGAATCCAATAGCAAAATTTATCATTGAAGCCAAAGCACTTAAGAGTGTGAATGATAAACTTCCAGCTAAGGGTGTCATAGGTTTTTGCTATGTCAATTTTTAAAGCTACATTTCCACTAAAACACTTATTATTAAGGATATTTATGGATTCAGATGTTAGGCAAATCCCATCCCTTATGTTCCTACTAGTGACAAATCCTTTCTGCTCATGAGAAATAAGGTTAGGGAGAATGGTGGAAAGTCTATCAGCCAAAATTTTGGAAATAATCTTAAATTTAAAGTTAGCTAAAGCAATAGGTCTAAACTGGCCAAGACTACTAGCTTCCTTCACTCTAGGAATCAAGACTAAGGTATTAGCATTGAAATTGGGCATAATCCACCCTTGGTTGAAAAACTGCTAAACAACATTTACGACATCAATTGTAATTATGTTCCAATATTTGTGGTAAAAAACTCCCCCAAAACCATCAGGGCCAAGAGCAGAATAGGTTTTTAACAGCCTGGTGAATCTCATCAGAACTTGGAGTCTTAGTAAGCAGCTCATTAATTTGGTCAGTCACCAGATTTGGAATAATTGAGTTTGGCAAATGGATGTCATGCAAATCAACATTATTATTAAAAAGCTTCTTAAAGTGATTCACAATATGGTTTTCTAATCTATCTTGGTCAGAGACAACCTCATTCTCAATAACCAAGGCAGATATAAGATCAGTCTTCCTCTTAATTTTAGCATAAGTGTGGAAGAAACTAGTATTTCTATCACTATTAACCTGTCATTAAATTCTGGATTTCTCCTTCCATAATTCCTCTTCCATGTTTAAGGCAATCTCCAGCTCATGCTGAGCCTTAGCTTCCTTATCCTGTAAGCTACCAGAGTAACCATTGTTGCCTATATCCCTATGAATGTCGTTTAAGTTATTCTCAACATTGTTGACATTCAAGTTTATATTCCTAAAGTGATTCCTATTCCAATCTTTAAGTTTTGATTTTAAGAGTTTTAACTTTTTGTCAAGAACAAACATAGGGCAGCCAAACACTTTAGTTTTTCAGACATCCTATAACTTTAGAGCAGTCCTCATGGAGAGTCCACATGGAGTGAATTTTGAATTGAGTTTTAAAGGTAGCTTTCTCAAAGTTTATGGAGTAAAGCAAGGGGTAGTGATCAGATTTAATCTTGGGAAGAGTGTGACAAACAACATGTTTATACAAATCCAAGAGGTTCAAACTACAAATGACCCTATCAAGTCTTTTCTCAGTTTTAAGCCTACCTCTTATACCATTACACAAGTTAAAATGATTCCTTAAAGTAGGTAGATGAATAAGATTATTAGAATCAGACCAGTTAAAGAGTTCAGTAATGGGAATGTTAGAGGGAGTGTGACTGCCTTTATATTCCTCAGCACTAACTATAGTATTGAAGTTTCCTATGTAAGACCAAGGATTAGTAGGATTAGTGATATTACTTAGCCTAGTCCAAAGATTTATTCTACTGATGTAATTAGTGGATGCATAAACAACAGAAAAACCCAAAACAATGCTATTAAGATTAATATTAAAAGAAACCTGTTGATCATCAGAATCAATAATGACTGGATCCATGTTAAATTTGCAGAAGCACTAAAGGTTAGGTAATTTATTATTTTTATTATTACAGGCAAACAGTTTTAGATCAAACTTGGAAAGCCAACTTTTTGGAAAGGAATCAAAATTCATCCAAGGTTCTGCTATAAAGACAAAATCTGGAGAGTTTTTAATGACCAGCTTCTTGAGGGCAACTCTGGAAGCATTATTTGCTATACCTCTAATGTTCCAATAAATGCAATTCATTATTGAGGGTTTGGTTGACTAGATACCCGCCTAGTATGAGCAAGAGTCAGAGCTTTTTTGCCTTTTCTTCTTTTGGCTGTGACCAATTTGAAATCTCTTTCCTAAAATAGGTCTACACCGTTGTCATCCTCCTTGTCCTTTTCAGCCATGTTTGCCCAATATTCCATGAGAAAGTCAGTTATTTGCTTTTGATGTGCTTCATCTATTTGAGTCTCATGAATCAATTCCTCTACTTGCGTGGCATCAATGTCCTCACTATTCGAGTGTCCATCCTCTTCAGGAGATGGCCTTGTAATAAAATTTACTACTGTAGTGCTATTGACTAATGCAGTTTGAATGTGCTTAGGACTAGAGGTTTCCCCCTCATTGTTGTTGTTTCCATCCTTACCTTGGACCATATTAGGGTTTTTATTTGTTGTTTCCTCATTTGTAGTTGCAGAGTCAACTACTTCAACCACTTTTTTCCCTTTTGGTTCCGCACCTTTAGCATGCTTTTTATCTCATTCCGTTCCTTTCAGTATTGTCTCTTTCCTTCTGCAAGAAGTGACACTGTGCCCAATGCACGAGCAGTACGAACAAAACTCAGGAACTTTTTCATACTCGATGTCTACAAAAAAGTAAATGTCACTCTTTCAACTAGGAGCTTGTAAACAAATTCCTTGGTTAAATCTAAATCAACTAAAACCCTGACAAAGTATCCAAAGGGTCTTTCAAAAATAGACTTGTTAGAGGCAGAGTCAATGCAAATTGGTGTTTCTATGCTGCTTGTAATGGCAAATAATATTCTTGGTCTCCAATACTCCTGCGAAAGCCCATGGATTCGAATCCACACCTAAGCTGAAGTTTGTTTCAGAGTTGAAGGAACGAAATCCTTAGTTCATGGAAAGAGTTTCAAAACTCCTTGAGGAATGGACCAAGCACTAACGAAATCCTTAAGCGATCAATTCTACAACAATCTTTTACTCTGGACGAGTTAGGAGCGCACAACCATGGTCAAAGAAAAATCGTAAAAAAAAAAGAAGACATAAACCTATATCAAAAGAAAGTTTGGAGAAAGAGATGTAGATCAGGGAGTCGCACTAGAGACAAAATAACTCACTTCAATTCTTAAGTCATTATGCATGATAAGAGCAAGATATAATGGATTATTGCAAATAAACAATTGAGCGATAACAATTACGCGATAGTTAACATCTCGAAAGTTATCGACGATCGAACACATATTAAAGAAATGAAATTAAAAGGCTGAGATTGTGAATGTTTATAGGGTAAACAAGAAAATTAAATTTAGTTTCATGTTAGTTTTGTATCATTTAAAAAACACCATTTATAGCTAGAAGATTAGAAGTTTAGAACCATTCTAGATTATATATATATATATATATATATATATATATATATATATATATATATATATATATATATATTACAAATTAGAACCATTCTAAGGTGTATTTTCTTGCCTATACCGCTAAATCAATATAATTACGTCATCCAATTAAAATTTAAAAAGAAATATTTACAACTGCTTCTTCCAGTCTGCTTGTTGTGTTCTTCGTCGTCCTCCTCCTCCACTCCAACGCCTTTCATTTTTCTCTTCCCTTTTACCACAGTTTCAGTTTACATCCAAACGCGCCACAACGATATAACCGAAGAAGATCGCTCGCAAATCGCAAATCCTCATAGTTTCTGTTAGATCGAAAAAACGACACCGTCTCATCCATCACCGCACCGCGTTTCGTCGTGATGAGAGAACCCAGAGATGCAACCAAAGCCGATGTCAAAACCTCCAAACCCGCATCTTCTGGCTCGTTCCCTCTCATTCTCGACATCGATGACTTCAAGGTTAGCTAGTTTCGCAATTTCACTGTTTCAATTTTCAATTTCAGTTTTCAAAATCTCAAATATGAAATGCAATGAAATTCCGTTTTGTTAGGGGGATTTCTCGTTCGATGCTTTGTTTGGGAACTTAGTGAACGAGCTTCTTCCGTCTTTCAAATTAGAAGACCTTGAATCGGAAGGTGCTGATTCTCTGCCGAACGGTCATCTAAGGGATGCAAATAAGTATTCACAAGGGGTTACCAGTCCTTTGTTTCCTGAGGTTGAGAAGCTCTTGTCTTTGTTCAAGGATTCTTGCAAGGAACTCCTCGAGCTACGTAAACAGGTTTTTATTTTTCTTCTCTCTCAGATTTTGGTTGATGTAACGTTTCATTGCTGATTGCAGAGGATAACTGTTTGTTTAAATTCTGCAAACCTAAGTTGCTTTAGCGTGCTATTATAGTAGTGCTGAAACCGTTATTTGGCAATACTTAACAATATTGGTTTGTTCTGCAATGCTATTCGGCTATTTGCCAATATTGGGTTGGTGTCTCAATTTTATTATGCTAATGTTGTTTGTATTTTTGAATGGAAGATTGATGGGAGACTACACAATCTTAAGAAAGATGTTTCTGTTCAAGACTCTAAGCATAGGAGGACACTAGCTGAGGTTTGTTTCTGAATTAGTTGGTTTGTGTTATTCTATTGAAATTCACAAGTGTTTTCGGTTCTGGATATTATGAAATAGAAAAGGAAAGGTTATTGTTATTTTGTTACCCTCATGATGTTTGGAAAATTTTGTTATCCTTTATAATACATTGGTTGGGTCTACATTGAGTTTCGGTTTTTGATTTTTTCTATTTTTGGGGATGATTATTATTAGTAACACATACTTTATCAGTCTAGTTATTCGGTTGCCTTGTAATTTGATCACTTTTTTTGGGAGTGTGTGGAGACATTTTAGTGGATGGAGTGATGGACCTTTAATAGAAAGTTTGCTGAAAAGAGTTGTGCTAGAATTCCCGTTCAGAAGAACGGGGAACTTCTATAACATATTATGTAACCAGGGCTGAGTATTATTTTAGGAAATTTGAATTGAAATGATCTTTTGAATATATATATATCCTTGTTCTTTTTCAGCTAGAGAAAGGTGTAGATGGGTTGTTTGAAAGCTTTGCAAGGTTGGATTCACGTATTTCAAGTGTTGGTCAGACAGCTGCGAAGATAGGAGATCATCTCCAGGTAGGGAGCGCAGTGTTCTTCCACCCTTCCACTATGTTTTGATAGAAGAAATGTGATCTCACATTTACTTGTATTCTAATGTTTTATTGGTTGGTTAAATTATCCTTTGTGTTCGAAATATAATTTCATTTGCAATTCTGTTTTTCTTGTCAGAGTGCAGATGCTCAGCGAGAGACTGCCAGTCAAACTATTGAGCTGATAAAAGTAAAAATCAGCCAATTCATTTGTGGTTTATACCCATCATTCATGTTGGAAAATTTACCTTATGGTTGATTAATTTCTACAGTACTTAATGGAGTTCAATAGCAGCCCTGGTGATCTGATGGAGCTTTCTCCTCTTTTTTCTGATGATAGCCGTGTTGCCGAGGCCGCTTCAATTGCTCAAAAATTGCGTAAGCATTAAGATATTGTATCACAATCATATAATGCTTTGGCCAAATTATATCAGTGCTAAGTCAGTCAATTCTGTTAATTTCAGGGTCATTTGCCGAAGAAGATATTGGAAGACATGGTATAACTGTCCCATCAGCGGTGGGAAATGCAACTGCTAGCCGGGGATTAGAAGTTGCAGTTGCTAATTTACAGGAGTACTGTAATGGTCAGTATTTTACAACAAACCCGTACAAATCTTTTTTCCATTAAAAAAGAAGATATATAGTCTACATTAATTTTTGATGTTTATTCAGTCAAACTGAATAGTTAAGGGAGCGGAGGTTAGACATATTTCCTGTTAAAACTGTTATAAACTTATAATGTCATTCAAGAATTTACATGAATGACAAGGTACATGATTGAGGATCTAAGATTTTTGTGATCCTCCAGCTGATTTACTCTGTCTAGGTGGAATTTCATAGACAATTTTATTCATTGATGATGTTGATTGATTTCAGTACTTGTTAAGTAGGTTTTTACTATAGGGATACTAATTAGGCTTGTTGATCACACATGCATCTCTATGATCTTCTTGCATTCAATATATTCTTTACACCTTACAACAACAATACAAATTGACTTAACAAGAATAAGGTAATGTTTGATATTTTTCCCTTAACAAGTTGTTTGGGCTTGTGTTCTGATAGAAACCCAAGAAATTGATATAGTAAATGGGATAGTTTTTGATTAATTGAAGAAATGGAAAAAGAAATACAATTGTAACCACCAGAGCAAACTGCTCCTACCAGAGTAATAACTCCTAATTGAAATAAAACACTTCTCTGCCCCCCAATACCACTACCCACGTGCATATATATAGCACTCCCTAAGTAACTGCTTGTCCCCACTAACCTTTCTCCTAGACTAAACTTCCCAATTAGTGGGCCTACATGGACCCAGCCCAACATCAATATTATGGATTCTATCACTATCCTCTCCTACAAAATGAGCCTTGTCCTCAAGGCTATCATAAGGACAATGATTCAGCAACTGATTTTCACTTCCCCAGCTGATAATCTCCTTGCTTCCCTCCCACCTTGTGACTTTTCTTGGCTGCACAATACTCATGGTGGCTATGTTAAGTTGTGGCTGCATAATAAGGCTTTCCTCCAGTTTTTTTCCTGCATATTCTTTTGTTTGCATACTGTTGTACAGAGGGTTGATAATAGCCTTGTCCATTTGCATCTCCCTTTCAAGTTGCTTATTTTTAAATGTAGTTTCCTGCAATTTTTTTACTTCATTTTTCCAAGAAAAGCTAATGGCTCTTTCTTTCCAATCAAAGTTCACCTTACCTAATCCTTGCAGCCAATTCACTCCCAAAACAATATCAATGTCTTCTAATTCTAAGACATAAGCTTCCACCTTAGTAGAAAATTTCTCAAACTGAATTTCCATTCCTTCACTTTTTCCCACAGCAGTAGTACGATTACCATTCCCCAATTTAACACACGCTCCCTTACTTTTATCTACATATAGTTGTAACAATGTTGTCATTTGAGGAGAGATGAAATTATGACTAGCTCCGGTATCAATCATAACCGTCACAACCACCCCCTTCACCATTCCGACAAGTTGCAATGGAGCAGAAAAAGGAACTTGAACTCTACCTCCCACTTCGGGATTGCACACTGCCATCATCTTACAGTCCACTGTTGCTTGCACTTCTCCTTCTTGCAGTTCGATTGCCATAACTTCGCCGTTGTCGTTTACAGCTTCATCATCACCCATGATCACCAACCTCAATTGTTTTTCCGCACATTGATGGAGAGGAGTATAGCGCTCTCCACAACGGAAACAAAGTCCTCTTGCCTTGCGATCCATTAATTCAGAATATGGTAGATGCTTGACACCTCTGTTCCGATCACCATGGTTGTCTCGTCGTGTACCCTCTCTGCTCGTTCGCATTGCAGAATTCTGATTAAGATTCAAATTGGATTGACCCGTTTGCAATTGGGTTCTCAGCAATGGATCATATCCAAATTTATCTTTTGTAGGGCCTGCGTCATCATTTGACCCCTGTTGAGTTTTAAACTTAAGCCCATTATCCATTTCTCTTCCTGCTTTCGCAAAACGACCTTTGCTGTTTCGAGGCAGCAACTTCCCACGTAATTCATCTTCCACATCACGCGCTAATTTCATCGCCTGCAACCGTGAATGGGGATTGAAAGTTCTCACCTTCAATCGAAGCTCTGGTTTGAGTCCTCCAAGAAAATACCCCAAGTATTGCTCCTCCGACAACCTTCTCACTTGAGAAGAAATATACTCGAATGCACTGATGTAGTCCTCAACGCTTCCTTCTTGCTGCAAATCCTTTAGTTCCTCAAATGGATTATCACTCTGTCTCCCTCCGTACCTATCAATCAATGCTTGTTTCAGTTTCTCCCATGTCAGATTTTCCTCTGTTTCTCGCAAGAGATTGTATCAGTGGATTGTTGCTCCTTCCATGCTTATCTTAGCCAATCGAACCTTCACTTCCTCCGCCGTTCCTTGCACATCGAAATATGTTTCTGCACGCGTTATCCATCCAACAGGATCCTCACCGTCAAATGAAGGTAACTCCACCTTCTTCACCGCCATCCGATGCTCCGACACCGTTTCCCCCACAATAGATGATGGTTGTGGTTTTTCAGGCTCGCGTCGAATCTTCGCGAATTCTTCCACCAAAGTGAGACGAAAATCAGCAAGCGTTTGGCGAAACGTTTCCTCCAATGTCGACACTCTCGCGTCAAACGCTTCTCCCATTGACGCAACTCGATCCTCCAATTCATCCACTCTCTCAGACATTTTTGGTGGCATTAATCACAAATTCACTGGCTCCTCTCGATGAATCCGGCAGGTCGGACCAATGATAGAAACCCAAGAAATTGATATAGTAAATGGGATAGTTTTTGATTAATTGAAGAAATGGAAAAGGAAATACAATTGTAACCACCAGAGCAAACTGCTCCTACCAGAGTAATAACTCCTAATTGAAATAAAACACTTCTCTGCCCCCCAATACCACTACCCACGTGCATATATATAGCACTCCCTAAGTAACTGCTTGTCCCCACTAACCTTTCTCCTAGACTAAACTTCCCAATTAGTGGGCCTACATGGACCCAGCCCAACATCAATATTATGGATTCTATCATGTTCTGCTTTTATCCATTCTGTGCTTTTTCTATTGAAATCCAAATATTTATTTTTTAACGGCATATTTGTTTACTGCGTCTGATCTTTCACGATCTTAATGTAAATAATATTGAGGAACTAAATTATATGAAAGTTTTATTCACTACCCTTTCTCTTTAGATAAGAATGTAAGAAATTGACGTAGCCTTAATGGCAATTCAATAGTTAGCTCAATTCTACCTTTCCTCAATACCATGGTCCATGGTCAGTTATTTACCCCTCTTTGCTTTTAAAGACATGAGAATGAATAGATCCTTTTAGAGTAACTGACCTTTTTACTTATGGGTAAGACCAAAATATTTAACAGCAGTCCATGAAAGTTAAAATCTGACTTTTAGGCTTCTAATAAAGCTTTCATAATCATTTCACCATTTCTGCAGAACTGGAGAATAGATTGCTTTCTCGGTTCGATGCAGCGTCACAGAAAAGAGAATTGACCACAATGGCAGAATGTGCCAAAATTTTGTCTCAGGTAATTAAGTTTGTTATACGCGATTACCCCTCTTTTGCTGCCCCCTTACTCCCTCCCTAATAATATTTTTCCATTGCTTGTTACAAGTTTTTTATTGTGAATTACAGCTGTTCGGTAATAAAAATGCCTTGTCTGGAATTTGAGAATGAAGTCGTGTTTTAGATATTGCTTAGATAGCACTGTACATTGCCTATGTACATTGTAGTTTACTAGATGGTGCAATTTGCCAATACTGCCCGGACTTTAGCAATGTATTGATGGTTCGGCATATAGATTCAAATCATATTTGTCATTGAGCACTCTTTAAATAGAGCCATGACTTCGATTTATGATTTGTTCAATGTCCTGGTTTGGAATATCATTCCCTTGCTTCCTGTACTTGTAGTATACATGCTGCCCACTTATAAGAATAATAGTAATACTAATGGAAATTAAACAATTGCTTTTAAAAATGTATCAAATTTTTAATATTAGTCAAAATAAGTGGATATATGTAACTAGCTTGCTCTTTGCATTGCAGTTCAACAGGGGCACAAGTGCCATGCAACATTATGTGGCAACACGTCCAATGTTTATTGATGTGGAAGTAATGAATGCAGACACTAGGCTGGTTCTTGGTGAACAGTCTGCACAAAGTAGTCCTAATAATGTTGCTCGTGGGCTTGCCTCCTTGTACAAAGAAATCATAGGTTTGAATTATAACTTTTTCTGTTAGCGAAAGCGAAACTATTTTTTCTTGAAAGAATCAGTGATGGACAGGTAATTTGTTGCAGACACTGTCCGTAAAGAGGCTGCAACAATCACTGCTGTATTCCCTTCACCCAGTGAAGTTATGTCAATTTTAGTTCAGGTACCATAAAATGATCCTCACTTAGTATTGTGACTTTGAATAGGTGGTTTCATTTGGTGCATTCATAAAAACTGAACTTGTAATTTTTCACTGTTATTCTGTATACAGCGTGTTTTAGAGCAGCGAGTCACCGCCCTTCTGGACAAACTATTAGTTAAACCATCTCTTGTGAATTTACCTTCCATGGAGGAAGGTGGGCTCCTATTCGTGAGTATAATTAACTTACTGACTTCATTATTATCATCTAAGTGCCAGTTTAGACTGCAGGCTGATCTCAATGTAATCTGCATTTGGTTTGAGGCTGCAGTATATTCGAATGCTGGCGGTGGCGTATGAAAAAACCCAAGAAATTGCTAGAGATCTCCGAGTTGTAGGATGCGGTGACTTGGATGTTGAAGGTAATGAATTTACTTTGAATGTGCCTGATTTCAATAAACTCTTCTGTAAAAGGAATAATGATTTGGAATATAGGTGCACATGGTACTAGAAGGAATATTTTATCTGCCCATTAAATGTATTTTATGACAATACTTGAGTTTATGCAGGAAAGTTTTGTTTTTGTTATGATACATGGTACTGATTATTTTTTGTTGATTTCTTAACAGTGGTCTTCTGCTCGCATTATAATTTGATGCAATGACTTATAATGCAATTATTGTAGGAGCCTTGCTCTCTAGTTACCAATGATTGTTAAAACTGATTATCATTTTTAACCTTAATTTCACATATAACTACTTGCTCCGGCAATATATATATATATATATATATATATATATATATATATATATATATATATATTTTTTTTTAACGGTAAACATAAAGGTTTAATTATGATATAACTCAATGGAAAATGTGATATTTAACCTGCAAATCCCAAAAGCTCTATTCTAGCCTTAGGCAATTTTCAAGTAGAGCTTTTGACTTTTTAGTTTTTATGTCCTCACACCATCTCATAAATATGCACTAATGTTTAACATGCTTCATGCTTGTATTACCTTTTGCATATCAGGCCTGACAGAGTCCCTGTTTTCAAATCACAAGGATGAATATCCTGAATATGAGCAGGCATCTCTCAGACAATTATATAAAGTGAAGGTTTGGAATTGTTTCAATTTCCCGTCCTTCCAAATTAGAATTGGTTTCGAAAACCTTTACATGAATAGGTGGAATGCAGATGGAAGAATTGCGAGCTGAAAGCCAGATTTCTGATTCATCTGGGACTGGGACAATTGGACGTTCAAAGGGAGCTGCAGTAGCTTCTTCTCAGCAGCAAATATCTGTCACTGTCGTAACAGAGTTTGTACGTTGGAATGAAGAAGCAATCTCAAGATGCAATCTCTTTTCCTCCCAGGTAATTTCTTTCTTGATTGGAATTTGGGAAGGCATTATTTCTTCTTCTGAAGAATCCTTTGCAACATAGTTGTGTTACTTGAATATGGAGTTTCGGGCTTTCTGCCCAGTTGGTTTTGTTTAATTGGATTAGAAGTGTGAATGTAAGAAACATTATATGTGAAGTTTACTTTCATCAGCCTTAAGCTTCTACCAGTTTTGATTTTTCTTTTAACCTCTGTTGTTTCTCTCAATTTAGTTTAACTGTTGAACAAATTAATTTATATTAAATTCATTTCTTGTCAATAATTTATTTTATCTAAGTTCGTTTCTTAAAGAATTCATCAGTCCTTGATATTTATAATGTGTCAATAAATTTTTTATCTTAGTTTAGTTAAGTTGCTAATTTTTTTCTTCTAAATTTGATAAATTAATCCTTGGTAAATGCAATTATAATTTTAACTGTTGTTATTTTACAGCCTGCTACACTGGCATCCCATGTAAAAGCAGTGTTTACTTGCCTGTTAGACCAAGTAAGTAAACTTCACAATTTGTCAGCATTCAGATATTTTACACATTTAGTTGGCAGAAGCTCATTCTTCTGGTGTCATTCTTGATGTATTTTACAGGTTAGTCAATATGTAGCAGAAGGTCTTGAACGGGCTAGAGATGGACTGACTGAAGCAGCTAATTTGAGGGAAAGATTTGTGCTGGGTACAAGTGTTAGCCGTCGGGTAGCTGCTGCAGCTGCATCTGCTGTAATTACATGAATTTTTTCTGTGGTGTTCAAGTTCTGTGTTGTATGAAATTAAAGAACATTTAGCCAAACATAATGAAGATTCACTTGTTGATATGCAGGCGGAGGCCGCGGCTGCAGCTGGTGAAAGCAGTTTTAGATCTTTCATGGTTGCTGTACAACGTTCGGGAAGCAGTGTTGCTATTATTCAACAAGTATGATGAGGAGTATTGATTTTAATAATTCATTTACCATAAATATAAACAAAACCTCATAACTGACATGGATTCTTCTCTACAGTACTTTACCAATTCTATATCTAGACTTTTGCTTCCTGTGGATGGTGCACATGCTGCTGCTTGTGAAGAAATGGCTACAGCAATGTCCAGTGCAGAGGCTGCTGCTTACAAAGGATTACAACAGTGTATTGAAACTGTCATGGCTGAGGTCAGTTGGACCTGTAATATGGCGAATGATAGCCAGAACTCAATTACCTATTGTAAAACTTCTATCATGTGACTACACACAATCCACCGAATCCTGATGGCTACCCTGTGTCTGCATAAGCATACCTATCCATATAATAAACTTAGAATAAATATTTCCAATGTGCTTTTATATATAAAATTTAAGTCTTAGTTCCTAAAGGATTCCACTTTAAACCCCTTCGCAGGTAGAGCGTCTGCTTTCAGCTGAGCAAAAGGCTACAGATTATAAGTCACCTGATGATGGAATGGCTCCTGATCACCGGCCAACTACTGCCTGCACAAGGTGGACATTACTTGTTGAAACTAGTATTAATATTGATGATATTGATATTCTCTAATTTATATCTCACATTGATACGTATTTTGACTCACCAGTGTTTTGAAAATTGGGTTGGTCTTTGAACCAAGAAAAGGAAAGATCCAAGGATTGTAGAACAAACTGGTTTTTTGTACATGCATACATATAAATCTATGGCACCTTGCAAAAAACGCTAAAGACAAATATAAAATATAATATATGTTTGAATCAGTAGAATGTAGAATCATGGAGAGAAACACCAAAATACATTTATATTGCTCTGATAGTCTGATTCACTGGTTTCTAAACTTCTGGATTTAGATAACTGATAAGAATGGACTATAGATTGGCTCCTGATCTTCCTTGCCAGTTAGGTTTTCTAAAGCAGGGCCAATGGCTATATAGAATATCAAGACTCAAGAGTACATGTTTGAATGCTGTTTAGGGTGTAAATTCATTTCTTATCAGATGATGCATCAAAGTAATATCAATATTTTCTTTTCTGCTTTAAATTTATATCTTTGATCTTTATAATTATATTCTTAGTTCTTAACAACTATATTCGGTTTTCTTTGTCAGGGTTGTGGCTTATCTTTCTCGGGTGCTGGAGTCTGCATTCACTGCTTTAGAAGGTCTTAACAAACAAGCATTTTTGTCTGAACTGGTATGGTATTTTATCTTTGATCATTGACTATATGCGGTTTGATGTTGTCTTTTCTAATAAAATTGTTAGCTGCATATACATGAACAAATAGGTGGGTATTCTTGTTAAGTTTAATTACTCCGGAGGTCCCTGGACTATCTAAGAATTTTTAAGTAGGTCCCAAATACCAAAATTCAAAAGTTGTAATTAAATCGTTGAAGTTGTCAATGATTGATTGGTAATTAGGTCCCTAAAGTAAGTAGTTTTTAATTGGTCTCAAAACTTTTTAATAATTTGTATTATATCTGTGAATTTAGAAGCTCAATTACAACTTTTAAAGTTGAGGTACAAAATTGCAACTACAACAACCAAGCCTTATCTCACTAAGGGATCGGCTAAATGGATCAAACAGTGACATAATGTTCTCTCATGTAA